>NW_012267304.1:7796776-7841672 GCF_000151885.1 Dipodomys ordii
GAGGAGGAGGAGGAGGAGGAGAAAGAAGACAAAAAGGTCTTAGAACAAAGATGTTAAATGTACAGGGTTAGAAAAAAACCTTGAAGCTAAAACATAGCTAAAGAAGTAGATAGGTGAGTAAAACCAGGGTAGTACTACATCATGGATGATAAGGATAGATGGTGTTTGTTGTTAAAGGAGGTAGTCAGTTTGAAGAGTGCTGGAAGTTGAGTGAGATAGCACTTACTAGTGTCTTCGGGTTTAGTTACAAGAATGCTGATTGTGACTTTGTGCACCTTGAGTAGAATGTGGAGTATCCACCAACAGATAAGTAAAGTGATAGCAGGTGTCAATTACAAAAAAGGAGATAAAAAGGCAACTTATAAAACAAACTCAAAGGGTCGCAAACATACAGAACTTCTATCAATAATACAAAATGCAAAATATAACAGGGTAGAGTATAATTTATTCATTATTCAAGTTGGCACAACAGCCTATATATATATATATATATATATATATATATATATATATATACTGTTGCTTGGAGAGTCAATCCATGCAACTTTTGCAGGCAATTTGGTAATGTCTAAAGTTTTAAAATGTGTCCAGCCTATGAATATCATAATTCTACTGGTTCTTCAACACAGAGAGGAAAACATTATCTGGTGTATGCTTTTTTGCTTTTGTGTTTCTCACTATCCTCCATGGGAGCTATTTAGAGGTAAAAGCACCAGGAACATTTCCATAGGGAAAAGTATTGCTTTTTATTCTTCAGCATTGTTGTTACCATTGTTTTCTTTTAGCAGTGCAGTAAAGGGCTCATTTTGGCAGTGCTGGAATGTCAGGGCAGGTGACCAGGTTCTGTCTGCTGGAGGACACACTATCATAGACTTAGATAAAGATCTGAAGAGAAATTGGGAATGGATAGGTTAGCAGACCTTCAAATGAAGGTGAGATGTGGTCTGCTTTTTCCCACCACTAAAAACAATCCAACCAAACTAATACCGAACAAACCAAATAGTTTGGGATATATGAATTCACCTTGTCATGGCGAGGAATTAAATATAGAAGTATTGAATTAAACACAGAGAAAAAAATAAAAAGATGAAGAGAACCAGATCGCATAAATATTTTCTGCCTTAATAACTAAGGAATTCATGATATAGTTCCTAGCAGCCCAAGCAATACAGGAAAAAGGGAGAGGGAAGGGGACTTGAGGATTTATTTGTTCTTCCAATTACCAAATTGTAATATAAGCAAAGTCAAAAAATTTTACTCATGAAACTAGCTTCATATAAGCAAAATAAAGCCACAGATAAGCTTCATTATGCCATAATTTATGTCTGCTTTTTTGGAGCCACTAAGAACAGTACTTGATAACTAGTAGATGTTCAATAAATAATAGTTGACAGTAGAATGAGAATCAAATAGGACATTTGATCCCAATATTGCTTCAAATGTATTCTGTGCCATTAATTACTTCCTATGACTTGTAAGGTCTAGGAAAAAAATAGTCACATTTGATAAAATTGACAGCCTCTGAAACAAAAAATTATTGGTGAGTGGTTGGTAGAATGTGAATTTATTCTTATCAATCATTCTTACTTTAAATTCACTTAACAATAAAAACAAAACCTTGAGACCTTTCATAGCAGTTGTTCTTTTGTTTACTTTCCTTCTTTTGGAATGTAGTGGCATAACCAGAAATCATTCTGACTGCAATAAATGACTATTGTTTCAAGTGATATCATTATTCTAATCTATGAGGAGACAGGAGAAGTGTTAACACTAATTGGTGATTATTGTAATGTGCACAGCAGCTTTTACTTCTTCTAAGATATAACCATTTTACTGTTTGGCTCCGTTTTGTAGAGTTGGCATTTCTGGTTATAGAAATAAAAGTAAAAATGCTCCTGGCAAACTGCATTTAGAATACAGCTTCTTAAGTTTGATTTGTTAATCCCTCCCACAGCAAATGGGGATAAAGAAAGCAATGATCAAGTGTACATAGAGGAATGCACAGGACTTTCAGATTATCTCTTGGTTCCTACCTTCTTTTCCTCTACTCCACAGTTCTGTCTTGAAAGAGGAATGAAGGAATTTTCTTACTAAAATGTTTGCTGTTACAAAGCCAAAAAGATAGAAGAAAAGAACACACTGCATCATTTAGAAATATGTTTGTAAAAATAACAGTGAAAACAAAATCCATGCTGGGTTTTTTTGACCATGATTATAAAGCATTTTATACATCAGGCCATTGATCCTTAAAATGATCTTTTATCTTAAATTTCCTGCTAGGAGCCCCTTATACTTTTCTACCTGCAGTTCTGGCTTTCTTCTTGCTTTCTTTTGTGTATGGGTTCATCTTATGCTACCTAGCCAGTTTGACTTCTACTTTTTTCAATCTGAATTTTTACTTTCTCAGTCTCTGGGATATCTCAGTTACATCCAACACAAACTATCAATTTATTCAGATGAGTCTAAAAATTGTATTTCTAATAAAAGTTGTTCTTTTGGTTCCATGTTTTTACAATTAATTACCTACATGGTATAGCTACTTCCTGAAGGCATCTCAAACTCATGATACTAAAAAATAAAATCATAATTTACCTTCCCATATAATAGTCACCCTATCTAATGTTCTCTAGTGTAGTCACTAGTTTAAATTGATAGGCCAGCCTAAATCATTTCTTATACTTTTTTCTTCATGGCCAGATATGATCCATCACCACCACTCAGATTTCTCCTAGATTTTTTTTCTGTTTGGCTACGAGACAATTAGTCTAGTACAATCTACAATCTCTCACTTAGACCAATGCAAAACCTTGAGTCAACTTCTCATATCTGCCTTTGCTCCATTTCATTTTGTTATCAACAGTGTTGCCATTTTATTTATTTTACTTTTTGAAAATTTTATTTAATTGTAAGTATGCTGTACAGAGGGGTTACATGAGTAAGGCAATAAGTACATTTTTGGTCAAGCATTATTACCCTCTCCCTTCTTGCTCTCCCACTATCCCTTCCTTCCCCTACCTTGTGTAATCCTCCCCATCCCGATGTTGTAAAGCTCATTTCCAAAAAACTGTCTTGTGGGTATCATTGTTGTAATGGGTCACCTGTGTCCTTGATTCAGAGTTTTATTATTCCCCTTTCCTTCCCCAGATTAGACAAATGTATATAGAAGATGCAGGGTACCAAATTCAAGTACAGTGACAACAGGGTATATACCATAGAGGGAAGAACATACAAAGGAAACAAAAAAATCACATAGTACATTGAAAACAACAATAACAAAGAAAGACCTCTTGTGTCCTTATCTTGGGGTTCATTTCACTTACCATTATCTTATATGATCATATATACATAGTTTTTGAGCTTTTCTGCTCATCTGATAAAATTATCCTAGACGCATACTAATTATTGCAAATGAGGGAAACCATGGGACCTATATTTCTTGGTGTCTGGCTTACCTCACTTAATATAATTTTTTCCAAGACTTTCCATTTCCTAACAAATGGGGCAGTATCATTTTTTCTGATGGAAGCATAGAATTCCATTGTGTGTGTGTGTGTGTGTGTGTGTGTGTAAAACACCATTTCTTTTTTCTGTATTTTTTATTGTGAAAATACTGTCCAGAGGGGTTACAATTACATGGGCAAGATAATGAGTACATTTCTTACCAAGCATTGTAGCCTCCTCCTTTGTTTCCCCTTCCCATCTCTTCCCCATCCTCCCCTTTTGCCCCCTCCCAATTCTCCCCACTACCCCCCCCAAAGTTGTAAAGTTCATTTTTCGACATAATGACTTGTACATCTCATTGTTGCAATGGAGCCACCTGTATCCTTATTTAAACGATTAGTTTTTCCCTTTCCCCTCCACAAATTATACCGACATCAAATACAGTGAAAGCAGGGGTTATACTGTGGGGGAGGGACATACAAAGCAACAAAGTAATAATCTTATAAATGTGTTAGAAACAATCGCATGAAAGAAAAAAACATTTGAATACATATCTTAGGGTTCATTCCATTCATGTACTGAGGGACATCTGAGGTGGTTCCATGTCTTACCTATAGTAAATAATACTGAGATAAACATAGTTGTGCTGGTAGCTTTAGTATGGCCTTGCTTTGATCAGTTGGGTAAATGCCCAGAAGTGGGATTGTTGGGTCATAGGGGAGCTCTATGTGTAGTTCAACCACTCTGGAGCTTTGTCAAAAGACTGTATATAGTGTTGCCATTTTAAAATACTTATATGAACATGTATTTCTCTTTGTAACTGATATTGGGACAATTTTAAGTCCTACGATCTACAAAGATTCAAATGATCTGACTCATGTTTATTTTGTTCATTTTCACCTCACTCTGTGCTTTCCTTAGCTGTTTGGAAGCTAAATTGGACTCATCTTCTTTTAGTCCTTGTTCTCTCTAAGTAATAAGGGCATCTGCACATGCTATCTTCTAGCCCCAGAATGAACTTGATTATTCCATTTTCTCCATTAATTTTTATTCATCATTCAGATCTTTGCTTATTTTTAAGAAAGGCATTTATGAACTAGATGTGGTGGCACATGCCTGTAATACAAGCACTTGAAAGGCTGAGGAGGAAAATTGGGCATTTGAGACAATCTTGTTACAAGTCTGTCTCAAAAGACAAAACAAAAAACACCAGTATTTGTGACTTCCTCAAGTTGGTCATATTTCTCTATCTTGTATTATTATATTCTATTGTGGTTTTCTTTCTTTCTTTTTTTCTTTTCTTTGTTTCTTTTTTCTTTTGGTTCTGAAGCTGAGGCTTGAACTCAGAATCTAAGTGTTTTCCTTGAGCTTTTTTGCTCAAGTAATGTTCTACCACTTCTGACTTTTTTGGTGATTAATTGAGATAAGACTCTCATGGATTTTCCTGCCCAGGCAGGCTTTGAACACAATCCTCAGACAGCAGCCTCCTGAGTTACAAGTGTGAGCCAACAGCAACCAGTTTGTGCTTTTCTTCATTATACTTATTATACTGTTTAATAATATATCTTTGACTAGCATATTCGTTTTTTTTCCCTAGGGTCTAAACTACATGGAAACAGAAGCAGCTCACTGCTAATTCTTTTCCAGTGTAGACTGGCTATCTATTTAGATGGTCAGAAATTAAATTTGTAAGAGCAGTGAAATTTGAGTCTCAGAAAAAAGTAGATCTCACAAGGCAAAATGGGAAACACCTATAATTAGAGAATTTGGTTGGTTGAAGGAATATGATAATGAGTTCAAGGCCATCCTGGGCTATATAATAAGATTCTTTCTCAAAAATCAGAAAGAAAAAGACTATTTTTTTTGTTGTTGTTCTTTTTGGTCGGTCATGGTGCTTGAACTCTGGGCCTGGGCGCTGTCCCTCAGCTTTTCAGCTCAAGGAGAGCACTCTACCACTTGAGCCACAGCACCACTTCTGGTTTTCTGAGTGGTTTATTGGAGATAAGAGTCTCACAGACTTTTCCTGCCTGGGCTGGCTTTGAACTAGGATCCTCAGATGTTAGTCTCCTGAGTAGCTAGAATTACAGGCATGAGACACCGGCACCGGGCTGAAAAAAACAATTTCTAAGGTTACTGTATCACAAGTGTAACCACATGATGTCATTCTAGACAATGGAAAACAAGGAGAAAGTGATGTAGGCTACCTACATGCTATGCTTTCTTTGCCAGGCTCTCTCCTCCATATGGAAGGAACCATCTCAATATTCCTTTTTCTTACTGGCTGGAATGGAGATTACCCTCAGAATAACCTGGTGGAAATTATAAATTCAAAAAGGCTTAACCCCTGTTGGCTTTTGACTCTGTCAAGAAGTCTGCCACCATACCAACCAATGAAGCCATTGCTGCTGTTATGTATAAGTATTAAATTTACAATTTATTTTAATTTCCTTCAGGAATTTCCTTACTCCAACTATTTTGAAAACAATGTCTGACTTGTTCCTTACCATATCCCTTAGGTTACTACAGTATCTGGCACATGGCATTGTCAAAGGACAAAATTATTTTGTTGAAAAATGCTATTGAAATTTATTTTCCATACAACAGCTGGGAATCATTTCAATACATGAAATGGAATAAGCATTGCAATGTGTTGGGAAGACTAAGTTGGTTTCATAGCAAGGGAAAGGCTGAAAATAATTTTAAAAATTAAATGAAAAGGCTAAAAATTAAAAAAAAAAAGGCAGATTAGTTACTTCAAAATTCCTTTCTTTATAAAGTAGGGATGAGAAAATCGTACAATAGAAAAATAAGTTAATATCAGATTATTTTAGGTTGCTTTTCTGGGTAAAAATTTAAAGATTAAATGATCTAAAGATTAAAGCAGAGAATCATTTTTTGTCAATTGGTATATTTAGGAAACTTGGTTATCTCTCACTACCTTTATTTCTTAGAAGGCTAGAAAAACAACTTAATTTTAGTTTCAACTTTAACATGGGTAATTCCATTTTGATTTTTAGTGTGTTCTGTTGAGATTTAGAACAGCTGTCTAGCAAAAACTTGTCACTTGTGTTTATTTTAACAGTAGATATTCACAAAGTAGAGAACAGACAGTAAAGTGATTATTAATCCAGCACTGGGAATAGAACCCAGTGCCTCACTTAGCCAAATAATACCATTGAACTACATCCGCAACACAACTAATATTAGTTTTATATCTAGACATAGGGAATGTTATATAAAAACTTGACAAGAATTGATATACAAATACTGGAATTTTGACTGAAATGACCAATTTGGTAATTTTGAAGGATGTGCTTAGTAACAATGATCAAACAATATGGATAGCAAAGCATGTGGAAAATGTAAGTTGAAATAGAAGAGTTTATAGTCACCTCAAACAAATACTCTGAAAATTTATATCATTATTTAGGATACATCTAATTAAACATAAAAATTGTTTTGCCTGATTTTCCATCATAGTATAGAATTTTAAGGGATTTATTGTTACAATAAGTTTAAGAGAAAGTTATTTCCTATGATCATATTATGTTGTTTCCAATTAATTGCTTAAATCTGTTTCACATGGAGGACCCGATTTGTTCCCATTTGTATCTTTGGGTCTATTTATGTGTTTGTGAGAGGCAAGTATGTGTGTGTGTGTGTGTGTGTGTGTGTGTGTATGTGTGTGTGTATGTGTGTGTGGTGTAGTGTAGTGTAATGTAGTGTAAGAATGGTGAGGAACTTCCAATCATGGAGGCAACAGGATGCTGTGTTATCTGGGATGGAATAACATTACTTTTCTGGGAGATTGTTCTTCATCCCACCATATAGCCTACCTCCTCTGGCTTTAAGAAGGACACTGATTTTGACCAATGCCCTCCTCTCTTTTTTATTTTATTTTATTTTATTGTAAAGATGTTGTACAGAGGGGTACAGTTACATGAGTAAGGTAATGAGTACGTTTCTGGTCAAGTATTGTTGCCCCCTCCTTTGTTTTCCTCCTACTATTCCTTCCCTCTCCTACCTCCCTCACTTCTCCCCACTCAACTCATAAAGTTCATTTCTAACATAATGTCTAGTGAGTATCATTGTTGCAATGGGTCATCCTGTGTCCTTGTTTCAGCATTTTGTTATCTCCCTTCCCCTCCCCAAATTATATAAATGGAAAGATTTGGAAAAAAGAATATTAAGTGAAGTAATCCAGACACCAAGAAATATAGGTCCCATGGTTTCCCTTATTTGCAATAATAAATATACATCTAGAAAAATCTTATCAAATGAGCAGAAAAGCTCAAAAGCTACGTACATATGACCATATAACATGATGCTAAGCAAAATGAACCCCAAGATTATGGACACAAGAACTTTTTCTTTGTTGTTGTTGTTAATGTATTATGTGATTTTTTTGTTTCTTTTGTATGTTCTTCCTCCTGTGGTATATCTCCTGTTGTCACTATACTTATTTTGGTACCCTGTATTATGTATATACAATGCCCTCCTTTTAGCAGACCACAAATGGCTCAGATAGGAAGGAGCAGGTTTAAGGGCAGGGAAGTGGCAGGAGGCAGATGAAGTCTTCCCTGAGATCATGTGATTCTATTGTCTACAGCAGCTTTTTGTTCCAAGTTAATGTGTCAATGGGGAGCATTTCTAGCTGCTGTGTTACAGAAGAGTCTGGAGAGTGTGCTACTCACATAGCTGCCACTTGTGCTTAAAATCCAACCCTGTTTTGCTTTTCCTAATCATATCATATTCATTCTTGACTAGATGCTCATTATATACGGTGGGAAAACCTCTACTTTTTTAAAACTCAGCTTGCCTTTTAATATTTTAGTATAAAATTTGTTCTATCAAAATCTGGAGCACTGAAAAAAAAGCCTGTAAAAACCATGATTCAAGCCAACATCTTGCTCATCCGGCGATGACGTGAGTACACAGGGCTTCATTTGTCTATGAAGAAACTACTCTGGTCTCTCCTGGCCTTTTCGAGGCTGTCAAAAGTGATTATTCCCTTGGGAAGCTGCAACTTAGTCTTTTCTGTTTCCAGTATGTCTTCAGCTTCGCCTTTCATTCTTTGTAGGAGTGTTCCATAGCCCAAGTCATACTGGTAGGTGAAGATAAAACTTAACGGAACAATGGGAAAGAGGAAGGCTGGCTTTTTTTCGTTTTATAGCTCCCTCTGTTAAAGAGATGGTTGCAATACCAAAGAAAGTGCCAAAATATTTGAGGAATTCTCGAGACCAAGGGATTTGCATGGCCATTTGTCGTTCCCTCATCTCTTTCTGCATCAGGAGCTGCCTTTCCAGCTGAAGCCGTGCATTCATAAGCATGAACTCCTGCTGATTTTTCAGGTTTTCATTCATAGATTTTGAAAATATAAATCCCATCATGATCTCATTCTGGCCCTTGCTCTCCTGGTCTGGACTTGAGGTGTGGATATGCTAGCAAATACTCTTAGGATGGAAGCCACACAGGAAGAAGCCTTTCCACCCGCCAGAGGCCCAGCAACCCGGCGCGGGGGACCCAGAGAGACCAGCCCGGGCCTCCCGGGCCTGGGATTGCCAAAAATAAGAATATTTTGCAATTTGTTTAACATTGAGCAAAATATGCCATCCTTATCTTCTTATTTGATCCTCCTAATAATCTTATGCAGAAATTCTCTTATCTTCATTTCACAGATGAAAAAATTGAGTTACTGAGGGGTTAATCTACTCAATATAAACCTCAAAGCTGGTATGTGTCAAACTAAAGTTCATGCTAAGAAACTTGACAAACTGGTCTCTGATGGTATATTCTACTCCGTAAAATACTTCCTGCATGAAGCCTTCCTTGTTCCCAACAAGATGTGATTTCTTCTTGCAACATCCTTGCATTCCACAAACATTCCCACTATGGAAACAATCATATTCTGTAGTTTATTATGAATAAGTATGTTTCTCTCTGAAACAGTGTTCTTAGAGGGCCAAGACTAAGATCTGCTCAATCTTTTTCTTCTCTAGAATTAACTTCTAAATTAGGTGCAAAGAACTAACGGTGAGGGGCAGATAAGTTTGATCAGTGGTAGAGTGCTTGCCTCGCATGCATCAGGCCCTGGGTACGATTCCTCACCACCACATAAGCAGAACAAAGCCATAAGTGGTGCTGTAGCTCAAGTGGTAGGGCACTAGCCTTGAGCTGAAGAGCTGAGGGACAGCAACTAGGCGCAGAGTTCAAGCCCCACAACCATCATCATCATCATCAACAACAACAACAACAAAAAGAACTAACAGCGTAAAGAGTACAACATGAATACTACAGTTATTTTAAAACAGGTAATGTTTAGTGAGTCTTGAGAAAGGAAATATTCATAAGTTTCTCAAGATCACCTGGGACTATGTAGGAATTTCCTTCTTGGATTGGCTTTAAGAATAGGCTAGACATTAATTAAAGATATACTCATTTTTGACTCACTCTGTTGGTGCTCAGTGTTACAACTGCAGGTAAGAGTATTGTTTTAGAAAGAAAGAAATTTCACATTGTCTTCCATAGGATTTTCTTGTAAGTTACATTATTAGTGAAAAAAATAGGAGAGATTGTTATATATTAGCCAGAAGAATGAACACAGATTGTGAATGTAATACAATCACATCAACATTCCATAGATTAGAAAACTTTGGCACTGCAAGGGACTTTAGCAGTTAGATTAGTTATCTCCAAGACTCTTGATATCTCATTTGACAAATGGGGGAGCTGAGGCCCACGGTCAAAGTTCATGTTTACTTTGGATCAATCTCTCAGGAGAGAGAGTTGAGCATTAAAATACCAAAAGGAATTCAGGTTACAAAATAATGGTGATAATTTACATGACATTTCAAATAAATGAGCACAATAGGTCAGGGAGTTGAGATTCTAGGAATAAAATTTTCCAACTTTTTCCTCTTTATTTAATTTTTGAACAAATATTGCATTTCAGTCACTTAAGTGGGAAGAAACAAACCAACTAAACCAAAAGTCCCAGCTTCCTGACTTGTTCATTGAAGATGCTCAACATATCTGTATTTTCAATGATGGTCACCCACCTTAGGTGCTTTTCTTATGCTTCTAGTCTAGTTGTTTCACTACTTCAGTGGAAATAACTGTAAAACTTAAGAGCAAGTGTTCTTTGATTTAAGTCTACAACCACTTTTGAGAAACTAATTAAGTAATTCCATGTGATATTTTTTCATAAAATTTCTGCAAAAGAGATACTTGAGTTTGAAATACTTCTTGCAAGATATGCAAAAAGAGAAAATATTCTTGGCCTAGTAAGTCATGTCTTAACAAAATGAAATGAATACATCAAACATAAAATCTCATCAGGCTCTGGACTTTCTTCACCTGTTTGAAAGAAAATAAAAATTGTTTAAATAGGGATACAGGTGGACCCATTGCAACAATGAGATGTACAAGACGTTATGTCGAAAAATGAACTTTACAACTTTGGCAGCGGGGAGCTTGGGGGAGATGGGAAGGGATAATAAGGAGAAACAAAGGAGGAGGCAACAATGCTTGATAAGAAATGTACTCATTACATTGCCCATGTAATTTTAACCCCACTGTACAGTATTTTCACAATAAATAAATAAAAAAGAATAAATTTTGTATGTGCTATTCTCACTGTTCAGCATATCTAGGGAAAGGAGACAGGTGGTACTAAGTTTTTATTTATGTCCTTTCACCTTGGAGCATTCATATATATGGAATCTTTACATGCATTTCAATTGTTGTTTCTTCATATATTGTTTGGTTCCATCTCTAGCTAACAATATTTTCATTCTATTTTTCTTTTGTTCATAAGCCATTTCGATATTTTTGTAGTTTTAGTTGTTGTAAGTGGAAGTCTAGAGGCAGAAGCTATGGGTCTGAAACTCTATGTTCTGCTAGTTGTGAGACATAATATTTAGTACTTCAGTGGCTGTTTCCTTATGAGTAAAGTAGAGTAAAATATTAAAATTTCATTGAGAATTGTTGTGAGAGATAAGTGAGACAGGGTTTAAAACTCTTAGCATAGTGCCTTGTATGATGTGAGTCCTGGTGTATACTAGATATTCAATAAATACGATTATATGATGGGAGTGGAAAATGTAAATCTTTTGACTTACTGTTCAAGAACTCATAATGTCTGGCTCTACTATTTATCTCAAGTGCCATAGTTTGTTAAAGGCTTCTGGTTACAATTAAACAAGTTCCCTTTTGTTACTATGTACTATTCAACTTCTTTACTACTTCACAGAAAGGATACTTTACTCTTCAATGCCACAACATTTCACTTTCCTAATCTTGCTCAAAATTCACCTTTTCTAAGAAAATGACTGATTAACCCCATCTGTATGAGATTCTGCCATTATTCTGGTGCGTATTCTCTATACTCACAAAATTAATTGTATAATCTGATCCTGTATGTATACATTTATCTGTCTATATGTATTTATATGCACACATATATCTATGTATATGGTCATGTTTCACATATTTTGCTCCTGAAACCACTTCTAAAACTCTTCACTATCAGTGAGGAAACTGTCTCCTTACTTTGGCAAATCACCCTGGTTGTTCAGCCTCAAGAACACATTTTCAAATGCTTGCTGAATAAATGAATCAATGATATTTAATGAAATTGCATTTTGCAGCTATAAAAAGCAAAATAAATGGATGCAATTTCATGCTTATGATCTAAAGCAGCCGACTGGATGCTCACACCATGAACAGATATTCATGATTATTTTTATATTTTATAAAAAGAATGAAATAGGAAAATGCATCATTTTATGGCTTCAAAGGCAATCATTGCCATAGCGTATATTAGAAGACAAAATGTTACACTGTTTCAGATGAATGTTCAATCTAAATCAGTAATGTAGCTGTGTAACCTTGAACATGCCAATTAACCTCTCAAGCACTCAGTTTCCCTATCTGTAAAATAAATTGAGGGTTGTGATTACATTCTCTGTTTATTCTCAATTCAATGTCACCATGGCATGCATATTTAATATCTTATTTCAGCCTAAATTAAGAGTGTGGCTGTGTATATGGTATGAATTCTGAATATGTACAGTCACAAACTGTTCCTTTCGGGAGTATGTATTAAATATATGCAGCTTTGGTCTTGGCATAATACTTGTCATTGGTTCCCAGAAATACCAATTGGTTCTAGGACTAGGAAAAGTATGATTTAAAGTTTCATAGCTTGTTAAGAAGATAATAGAGCTACAAAATAAAATGTTTTAGTTGAGAAATACTATGAAATGTAAGACAAGGCCAGCATGTGCTTTACCAAGAATGAAAAAAGAATCTTATCTTACTCCCTTTCTCCTGTTTTTTTTTTTTTACCTCTTTGCACCCTAAGGACTACACCAATAAAAAGAACATTTTGTAACTACATTGTGTTACTCAAAGTCATCATAAGGTTGCTATTCAAGGGATCAAAGAGAAAGAATTATGAAGGATGAATAATAATAAAATATATTGTGTCTCAGTATAAAGATAGCAAAAATTGTTTATCAGTATAATTTATATAACATTTTTATTAAAAACCAAAAGTAGAAAGACATATATTTATACCAAGTAACAGAAAGCATTTGCAATTTTTTTCAGTTCCTTGATTAATGACATTAAAGAATCATA
Organism: Dipodomys ordii; assembly: GCF_000151885.1. Lineage (NCBI taxonomy): Eukaryota > Metazoa > Chordata > Mammalia > Rodentia > Heteromyidae > Dipodomys > Dipodomys ordii. Next base: position 7,809,860 of record NW_012267304.1, read on the forward strand.
AAATGTGCAGCCATGGAGCTCACTGGAAACTGATGAAAGTGAACTATACAAGTTGTGGGTGGAAATGGGAGGGAAGGACTGGGAGAGAGAGAAGGAATCAAAGACACTGTATGAAAGGAAATGCACTCATTACCTGATTCATGTAATTTTAATCCCTGTGTATATCACCTTTATAACAACAATAAAGTAAATTAATTTAGAAATAAAGCCAGGTGCCAGTGTTCACATTTGTAATTTTAGCTAATAAGAAGACTGAGATCTCCATAGCATTATGGTTCAAAGTCAGCCCATGCTGCAAACTTCTTGAGAGGGCCTTTCCAGAATAATCAGTAAAATCATCAGTAAGGTTCAAGTTGTAGCATGACAGGCTTAAAAGCAAGCCTTGAGTTCAAACTCCAGTACTGGCAAAAGGCCCTCTAAAACATAAGAGGTTAAGAATTATTTCCTCCAAACACTAGCTTGTTACAATAGTGGGTGAAAACTATATAAAAATCTCTATGAGAGGAGAGACTGAGGATGAAGGATGGCTATTAGAGGGCAACGCAGTGAGAATCTGCCTCAAACAAAAAGACAAACTTGTCTTGTCTATACCACCCATACCTTTAGTTAAAACTAAAATGACCATATTATGACTACATTGTTGTCCATGAAAATAAAAATTGAAGCTTAAATGTATAAATGAAGAATAAGAACAAAACCTTCCACAATGAGAACCAGACTTAGAGGAAAATGTATTTTGGTGAGCTAATGATAATATAAATGGTTTTTAAGATCTTGGCATTTTATGCAGCACTCTGAGTATGCAGGTCTCCAACTAAAGTCATGTCTAAAGCAGACAGCATTTATCTATGACTAGCACATGAAAGAACTTCTAAGACATGATGTACCTACAGAGGTCAGTGAATGGAGCCCCAAAGAAAAAGACAGCAAATAGAGACTGTTTTCTAGGATGTTTTACACTAAAAGGATTTACATCCACTGAAAAAATGAGGGGAAAAGGAGTAGTATAAGTCAACAGTATTTACAGTAAGAGTGAAGATGAGAAGAAAAGTCAAAGATGGTCAAAGCAGAAGAAGGATAGCTTTGAAGATGGAGTAAATCTTGTGCAAGCATCTGTGGTAGCTGAGATAAACCCTGCAGCCAGCAAAGAAATGAGAACTCTGTCATATAACCAAAAGTGACTAATTCTGTCAGCAGCTCAATTGAGGCTAGAAGCTGATTATGACCCAGAGCCTCCAGCTAAGCATGCAGCAAAGTCAACATCTCATCTCTGGTCCTGCAAGTCCCTAAGTGGAAAACCAAGTTGAGCCCAGTTGAAATGCTAATCTATAGAACAATGAATTAGTAAATGAATATAACACTCCTTAGTATCCAGGTAATACAAATCAAAATGACACTCAATTTCCATCTCAACCCAAGTTAAAATGGGTACTCTCAAGACAACACCCAAGTTAAAATGGCTATCAAGACAATCAACAGAAATGATGAGGAAGGCAGAGATGAGAATGTAAATTAGTATGAGCACTATGGAAATCAGTATTGAGATTCTTGCGGAAACTTAAAAAGACTTACCAGGGAATGTGTTCTACTATACCTACAAGTATATCCAAAATAAAGTGAATCAACATATATGAGAGACACGGATATTCATGTCCATAGCAGCATTGCAGTAGCAAAAAATTTGAGCCAGCCTAAGTGCCCAACTGATGACTAAAGAAAGAATATTTACATATACACTATGAAGTATTATTCAACCACAGAAAAGGAAATTAAGTCCTTTGAAGGAAAATGGATGGAACTGGAAAGTATGATAACAGAGATCAATCAAGCATAGAATGATAAATATCTCATGTTTTTGCTTATATGGAATCTAGACCAAAAATTAATTATATGTCATGTCATGATTACAAAAGGAGTTAGGAGGAATAAGTGAGTATAAGGAGACAAAAAGTTCTGATTGATGGGGGTTAATATGATAGAAGTACACCATTATGCACATAAATGAAAATAGCCCAATGTTTTTTTTAAATGCTGAAACAGAAACAAGGTAGGAGGGTAATAGAGTGAAATTATGTAACAATGTACTGAGTCGAAGTTTTCTCCTTCACAAGAATTTTGAGGATGGTAAAATTGAGACAGTTTTTATGGCTGTTGTCAGAGCCCCTGCCTAGCAGGCATGAAGGTTTGAATTCAAATTCCAGATACAACTAAAAATAACCACCTCCCACAATAATTTGAACTAAATAACTTGCCCTATGGGTTCAACAATATACTAGAGATAGTAGAGGAAACAGCCAGTGATTTTTTGAGAAAGGTCAGCAAATATTTTCTAATCCTTAAATCAATAATTCTTCAGAGATGTGTGAGACATCAGAGTCTAACATTCAAGTCAGAGTTCCAAAAGAAGAGGAAATACTTTAAGGAATGATAGATGCAAAGTTCCCACATTTGGTAAAACATTAATTAACATATTCAAGAAGCTCAATGAACCTGAAACAGAAGTAAGAGAAAAATACGCTTAGATAAATCATAATCAGACTGCTGAAAACCAAAGAAAAATTTAAAACCATTGAAAGCAGCCAAGGAAAAACATACTGTGCACAGAGCAATGATCCCAGCATCTGTGGCTTTTTCATCTGAAACCATGTCCCTGGACAATTGAAAATCAGTTTATTTATTTATTTTTTGCAGTCATGATGTTTAAAATCCATACGTGTAAAAGGAGCCAGGTAACTTGAGAAGATGGGTGGGGTTGGGATTGAAGGGGACAATGATGAATGGGATGACACCGACTTGTTGAGCTGAAACTCCTTTATAAAACTACCTAAAGATAAATTTTTTAATTAATGTATTTTTGGAGCAATTTCTATGAAAATCAATGCTTAAATCATCAATGCTATTTACCACAGCTTATACAATGTGCATTATTTAGGTGCAAATTGAATGAAGTAATCATGCTGAACATTGCTAACACAGATGAATACAAGTCATGGAATATCTGAATAAATGGAGAGCTAAACTGTGTTTTTAGATATAAAGACTCCATCTTGTTAAATATCAGTTTTATCCAAAATGATCTATAGATTGAACTCAATGACAGTAAAAAGAAAGCACATGGTATTTATAGATATAAATGACAGTAAAAAGAAATCACATGGTATTTATAGATATAAACAAACGGTTCAAAGATGATAGTATCGGCGGAAGGACAAATGAAGAGAATTAGTAGAGTATCTAGAATACTTTAATACGTCCATAAAAATGCACTTTTCTTTTTTTCCTTCTATGCAGACTGAGCACAAAACCTTGCTCATTCTAAGTGGGCATTCTACTATTGAACTGCATCTCCAGTGCTTTATTAATTCATATGTTGAAACAATCGCACTGACTTACCCAGGCTGGTTCCTGTCTTAGCCCCCCAAGTGGCAGTTTACCATTGCATACAGCAAAATGAAGCTTTAAAAAGGTATGTTGATTTTATTCCTCAGTTGTTTAGTACACTTTAAAGATTATGTTTGCTATGATAAAACATTCATAAACTGTTAAATACATCATTGACATTTTAAGCATAAAAATTTGTAGTGTGAACTGCATTCATGTTGTTGTGCTGTTATTATCCAGAATATTTTGCTTTGAAAAAACAAGTTATATCTATTGTCTTAGTCCATTTGTGATGCTATACCAAAATACCTTAGTTATTATGGCCCTTTCACAACCCCATTCAAAAGGACAAAACTCTTCCCTGGCTTAATTTCTAAAGCCCTCATATCTTAATACTATTGGATTTTATGAATTTTGAACTGGGCACACACACTACAGCATCTGACTTTGCTTCCTTACCAACTTCCAAATACATTCACTTCAATAAGCCTCAAAATACTTAATTCAGTTCACTTACAATTAAAAAATTGCAATGGAGTGTTGAAAGGGGTGACACTAATCAAGATATATTATATTCATAAACTGCTTCGTTAAATCGCACCACATTTGTATAGCTACTCAATAATAATTAAAACATCACAATCCTTTGTAAATCAGATTTTGGTGAGACTTAAGGAGTTATTCATCCTGAAAGGAATTTCTCTCCAACTGTGAAATCAAGAATAGTTAAGTGTTTTCAAAAGCAATGATCAAAAATGTATAAAATAAATATCTAGGAGTATATATTTTATAAATGATCAATAAAAATGAATAAAATTATGACAATGAAAACAATGTAGATCTATTCAAAACAATTGTGGTGTGTGAAAGAAGCCAGACATTAAAGAATATGGACTTACCATTCCATTTATACAAAATTCTAAGAAATATAAAACAACCTATAATGTGTGAATGTATGTCAGCAGTTGCTTGGGAATGGTAGGTACAGGGAGGATTGATTACAAAGATGCATGAGAAATCTCTTTGAAATGATTGAAGTGATTGCTATATTCATTGTGATATGTTTTCACATCTTACATTTTAAATATAAGCACTTCGTTTAAATTAGATATCAATAACATTTTTTTAAAAAATCTGCCTGTCCAGTGTTCCTTTTAATGCATCACAGTTGCCTTTCATAGATGTGATACCGAACCTCTAGGGATTGATTGTAAGCAGATGGAGAAACCATATTTATCAACAAACCTATTAGTTAAAGTCTTCCTCATTTTAAATCACAATATCAGATCAGACTTCAAATAATGACTGAGCATATGAATTTATTCCTTAAAATGGAAATGACTTTACACAAGACATATAATTGACCCCCCCAACATCACCATTAATTCAGTGCAAATTTTTTAAGATATTTTTCTACACATTTCTAATTCTACATATACTGTATTTGTTCCTTTAAAAGAAAAGGGATTTTACTGGAGATACTGACTTAAAATGCAAAACACATATATTTCATTTTATTTTCCATTTGGGCATCCATTCAAGAAAATACATTGAAATCATTCTGAAATTCAGACATACACTTCAGTCTCTCTCATGTGATACCCTAGGCTCCCTCAGGACTCTTCAAACAAGAAGTCATCACCAGATTTGACCCATGTATCTCACACCTCTAGAAACATGAATCAAAACAAATCTTTTTTTTTTTTTTTTGGGTCCGGTCGTGGGGCCTGAACTCTGGGCCTGGGTGCTGTCCCTCAGCTCTTCAGATCAAGGCTCGCGCTCTACCACTTGAGCCACAGCACCACTTCCGGCTTTTTTCTTTTTGCTTATGTGGTGCTGAGGAATCGAACCCAGGGCCTCAGGCATGCAAAGCAAGTGCTCTACCACTGAGCCACCTTCCCAGCAACAAATCTTTTCTTTATAAAGTTATCAGCCTCAAGCCTATGGCCACAGAATGACATAATGGAGGAAGGAGAGTGGAAGAAAACTGTTCATGTCATAGCAGCGAGGAAACAGAGCCTGTAAGAGAAAAGAACCAAGCTGGATGTCAGTGGCTCATGTCTGTAATACTAGCTACTCAAAAGGTTGAGATCTGAAGATCACAGTTCAAAGCCAGCCTGGGCAGGGAAGTCTGTAAGATTCTTACCTCCAATTAACCATCAGAAAACCGGAAGTGGTGCTGTGGCTCAAGTAGTAGAGGGCTCTCCTTGAGCTGAAGAGCTCAGGGACAGTGCCCAGGCCCAGAGTTCAAACCCCATGACCAACAAACAAATGGAACAAAGATAAGGATGGGATCCGTATTTGAGTGCTAATAATCCGAACGGAGACTTATCTGTGCCACTAAGAGAATACTGTACACCTGTGGATATGGCTAAATTGACAACATTAAAATGTTATACTAGCTACCTTGAGCTAGTGAAAATGAGATTGTGCAGGACAGCACCTTCCAAGAGTCTCTATGTAGTCCTGGACAATATTCTTCATTGAAGGCAAATGTGCTTTACTCCATTGTGTGGAGATGAGCAGAAAGTAATGTACCTATGGCTGCCAAACAGCACCAGTGCCAGCAGCAAGCCCCAAATAAGCTGCCAAGTCACCCTAACAGAAATGAGAGCCAGAAAGATGAACCTGGACTATGGAGGACAGGACATGCACTGGATACAAGAAAGAAACACACATGTACACATGTACACAAACCACTGACAGGCAGGTAGAAGATGATGGACTACCCAGAAAGAGAGCACCTCATCTTCACTTTCTGATGATGTTTTCAGACAAGAGTCCCAACGTCCCAATTTTTTTTGTTGGGAGAACATAACATGTATAGTAAGATTTAGAAATACTTCTGAAGATGAGACCCAATGAGAAGCCACACAGTTCAAAAAGATTAAATGGAAGAGCTGACAGTAAGACATCCTAGATGTGCCACTAATGAAGATGGGAAAGCTCATGAGAGATGCTAAGACATGTGGAATCACCTACAGCCAGAAGAGTAATAGTGTATTTTTTAGAGCTCTTTCCAGGAAGTGAGGATGGTGCATTTCCTCCTCACTACATAAGGATATGTCTTCTTTCAACGAACACTTTTGAAAGGACCTTGTTCACTTTGGGGATAGAGTCACATAGACTGATGAATGAAGGGGGATATGCCATATGGATATGACATTCTGGAGAAGGATTACCTGGCTCAGACTCCAGAGCACTATGTGATGATACACTATAGCTGCCCTTGCCTAATGTGATTGTCCCATCCAAATTGCCTCCAAGACTGAAACTCACTACTAGATAAACTGACATCAGGAGTTGCTAAAACCAAAACAGTCCATGGAGTCAAGAATGAAATACAAACACTTTAGCCAAGAATCTACTTGGGACAGGGAAGCTGTATAGCTCATGATGACTGGGTCAAAAGAAGAGCTCAGTCTTGTTTCTGTAAAAGTAATGGAAATGGAAGGTGTCCTGTGCAGGCAGCAAGCAACTGCTGACAGTCTTCCCTCCACTTGCCAAGTATGGGATGCCCATACTTGCAAAGGTAGGTCAATTGGATGCCTTGATTCCCAGGAAGCAGGGGCTGAGATTTCTTACTGGGTAAGTATGGGTCCTGACTTACAGGTTGAGTGAGCATAGCTCCCAAGAGTCCTTTAGGACACATGCAAGTGTGTTGTTTCCATTAGCCTGGACCTTTCAAATACTGTTAAGACCCACTTGTGCAGGTGTTATGTGGGTGGAGGCAACGATTAGAGAAATGAGTAGAACACATAGGTTTCTGTCATCCGTGTTTCATTGCCTTTTTCTCACCTCATCTATAGTTTTGAAAGAAAGGGTATTGATATTGAAATAGTCTGGAGGAAACAAATGAGGGTTCCCTGTACCCCAGGTATGCCCACAGTTTCAATCACAGATGATGGGGTTTATCTGACTTCTTCCTAGAAAATGCTGACTTCTATACCTTCACTCACCTATACTGTTTGATGCCAGTGCTGGGTTCTAATGGAGATATCAGTTTGTGGTCTCCACAAACTTTGAGCCTTGTCCTTGTGGATTGTGGTCTTACTTCTTGAATATGACATAAATAATTCCATATTGGTAGCCAGACTCATTGATTAATCTTAGAAGACTTAGTGTTTTTGCTCATAATATTCTAGATGCTAGGATTTTCCCATAAGACCTGCTGCTCAAAACTGAGGATCCCTGGAGAGTGAGTACATATGGAAATTGAAACAAAGATGAAGTATGACACATGGAGATCAGAAAAACTGAAAACTACTGAGTTGAATCCATCAGTCACTTCTCTAACCAGACTCTTACACAGTGAGCTGTTCAGTGCTGGCCCTGCTCTTAGCATGGCTCTGAGGGTGATTTACCTTGGTGAAACTTTGGTTGTTTTATTTGGTGATAGGCTAAAACTCATTGTTCTCTCTTTTCTAGATCTTATAGAAAAGACATTCCCCAGGCATGAATCTATCATAGTGGCATGAATCTCAAAGATCATACATTTTAAACTTTGTCCCTCAGCCTTTAGTCCTATTGGGAGATGATGAAGCCATTTTAGAGGTGGAGCCTAGTGGAAGGATGCATGCCCTTGTGAGATACTGGGATGATGGTTCCTTTTTAAAATGTCAGTTTCCTGGCTACCATGAGATGAACAGCTTCCCGCCCCCCACATGATGTGATCGCAATGATGATGATGTTCTACTTCACCACTGGCCCCAGAACAACAGAGAAAGCTATAGACTGAAACGTTGTCACCATATGCCAAAAAAAAATCTTACAGCTTATGAGATGATTTTTTTCAGGCATTTTTGTCCCAGTGATAGAAAACTGACACAGGTGCCTGTTTCTTGTCATCAGAAATGGCCAGATACTGAAAAACTGGTCAAGTATGAACTTGAGGACAGTTTTGGAGCCAGATGGATTTCAACTATAGGGATTCCTAAAGTCACTCAAGTGACACCTGTGGGACAAGGCCCAAGTTATTAAAGTTTTCTAATATGAACCAAATGCCATTGCTTATTTCTGGAAGGGAAGGGAATTTCATCAACCCACACAGGCCTCAAGGCTGCAGTTATCACCACAATATCTCCTCTGCCCCCACCAAAGTGGATTGTTGTTTCTCTGTCATTTACAGAAATCAAATGGCAACAGAGCTAGATATGAAACATCAGCATCCTTAGACCACTTCAGCCCCTCAGGAATGAACTATTAGCATCACCATGCACAGTACCACCTACCTACTGCAGACACACAACTTGGCCTGAAGAGCAGTGAATAGCACTCCATGGGAGGCAGGCCCCAGGAATATTCAGTGGATCACATACTGAAAATACAAATAGTATCTACATTTGTCTGTGAGGGACTTGGTCCAAGAGACTCAGTGGCTGTTAGAAACTAGAAATAGTATCATACCTTATATGTATGAATGCATGTATATATATATATATATATTTTAAAAAATATATATGCATGAAATATACATAGTGAATCCTTGGGAGCACACACACATATGCACACTATATCTATATCTATGATAAAATTTATACATTAGACATGTTTTGTCATACATGCTGCAAGAATCCAAAATATTATTTTTTATTATTGTAAAAGTATTTAAATAAACTCTGTCCTCTTAACATATCTTTGAATGCATGCAATTTACATCATGCTATCTATAGGCACAATGTTGGATAGCAGGTCTCTAGAATTTACTCTTCTTGAAATTTTACTCACATCTACTCTCAACACCTAGTTTCTTCCTCCCCATAGCTGCTGACAATCATTACTCTGTTCGTTGCTTGTGTGCATCCTCATATCAGTGGAGTCATGAAATGTTTGTCCTTTTGTGATTACCTGCTCTCCTTCTACCTTCTAGAAATTCATGCAGAATATTTCCTATTACAGGATTTTCTTACTTTTTAAAGGCTGAATAATATTCCATTATTTTATTCAGTATCTATTGATAGATATGTTGTTTGTTACATCTTAGCTGTTGTGAATAGAATGACAATTAAATGTGATTGCTCATAGTTCTTCAAGATTTTCATCTTAACTCTTTGGGATAAACATCAACAAGTGGGATTGCTGGACTGTATAGTATTCCTAATTTTAATATTTTTAAAGAAACTCCACATTGTTTTCCCTAGTGGTTATACCACTTTATATTCCCACAAACAGGATAAAAAGTTTCAACTTTAACTTCTTTTCAACAATTATTCTCTTTTTAAAAATAGAAACTGTAATTTTAATATGTTATTGTGGTCTAATTTATATTTTTCATTTGATGTTGATTATGTATAATTATTAATCAATTGTATGCCTTCTTCGGAAAAATGGATTTTCTAGTCAAAATGTTAATTTGGCTATTAAGGATTTTGTCACTGAGCTTTTTTTTTAAAAAAAAAATCTGTGTTGTTTAAATTTTGAGTAGTTTATGATTAAACCAATAATAACATGAATCTAATAAATACTTTTGTGGTGATATCTTTGTAGGAATACATATAAATATTTCTGCACAAATTGGTAGAGAAGAATTAACTAGTATAAGCAATTTGGTAACTTTGAATGTGTAATTGACAATATAGTAAATCCTGCAAAGTCATTTGACTTTTGGATACTATTATGTTTTTGATTTTCCATTTACCTTATTGACTAGTCCCATTTTCTTTGTTGAAGCCTCTTCCTCTTCCAAATCTTCAAATGATGGAGAATGTCCCACAGCTCAGTCCTCAAAACTTGATGGCTTTCAATATCATCTCAGGTGGTTCCATGACCCCGAATTTGTATCTCTAGCCCAACCCTTCCTGAAAATTGCGTTACATGAAATTCAAATTTTCTTGGTTTTCCTGTTCACTAGGCTATCAAATTAGCATTTCCTACTTAACATGTCTCAAACTGAGGGAACAGAAAAAGAGAAAAAAAGCGAAAGGAACACATAGAGAGAGTCAGAGAGATATTCTACGTATTCCAGGCTGACCTTTTCCTCATGATCCTTTCTCTTTAGGACTGGATCACAAATAGATACCACTATGCTCGGCTTCAAAGCAATATTTTTTTTGGCTTCCACACTTTTCAGCCTTTGTCATTTCCCCTTCAGTCAATAAAACCCCAAATCCATTTGTTCCCCAAAATCTACATCAAATCTTTCGGGTAATTCACTCAGACATATTTTAAAATAGATCTCCAGTCTGACAATTTCTTGCCATCTCTGCTTTGCCCACTATAGTCCAGCATGCTATCAACTTTCTGATGAACTGTGGTTGATGGGTCCTAAATGCTTTCATATTGTCTTTCTAAATCCTAGTCTACATGCCACAGAAGATGAGATTTTTTTCTTTCATCTTTATTTTTATCTTTAGTTGCACAAAGGAGTTGCCATTTAACAAAGCAGTTTATGATAAAATATATATTGATCAATGTCAACCCTTTCAACATTCTCACCCATCTCTCCCCTACCAATCCCTTTCCTCACTCCCCTTAATTTTGTGTGTTATGCATTGGATGCTTGATTGCATTCTTGTCCTCTTCTCTTCTTCATTTGTCCACCCCTCTCTCCTTGACCCTCACCCATCCCTTTAGAGTACCTGTTTCCTGGTGTTTTATGTTGCTGAACTTTGATTTTGGTTTTCTAAGGGATTATACTATTTGAGTTCTCCCTTGAATCTACTATATTTCAGTTAAGATATTTGTATACACATGCATACCATCCAATCCACCCAATATATTTCTAAATGTGTAAATAAGATTGATGCCAGTGGCCTATGGAAAATTCTCCAATGGCTTCAAGTACACTTAAGAAACTCATAGTTCTCTGTTCTAACACTCTGGGCTCCTGACTATCCATTCAATGCCCCTGAGGAAGGACCTATGCTTGGGAAGTTACCTTTGTTTTCTTACTTCATTCAATTTTCTATTGAACTACTATCTCCTAGGGAAGACTTCTGTGAACTTCCTGTATAAGATAGCAACTTCCATCACTCTTTTCTGTTTGTCTTTTAGGTAATAACACTTACTTGTACCTGATAAAATGCATATTCATTTTTTCACATTTTCACTTTTGTCTTAGAATATAGGTACTATTGTAGACTGGGATTTTTTTTTGTTTTTTCAGTATCATACATAAATGGTATATAAATGAATATATCATTTCAGTGTTATTAATAAATGGTGAACAAATACATGGATAAAGCACTTTGCTATTGTCCGAATATTTGTGACCAACTCAATTTACACATTGTAATCAAAACCTAATGTGATGGTATTATGAAATAAAGTCCTTCGGAGGTAAATAGGCCTGGCAGCTTTGCCTTCATGAATAGTTCCCCTATAAAAATGACACAAGAGAGCTGATTTGGTACTTTTATCTTGTGAGGCTATGGTAAGAAGGTACTATCTATGTGGAAGTGAATAAGCCCACACTAGACACAAAACCTTTTGGAACCTTGACCTTGAACTTCCCTGCCTTCCAGACTGTGAGCACAAAACCTGAATTTTTAACAAGTTAGCTTAAGATGCTTTGTTCTAGCAGTCTATAATGGATAAAATACAGATCTTCAGTAAGCTTGTCATAAATTCCACTCTGACAAATAAATAGTATTTAGGTCTGCTTTCCTCCATCTTTGGCAAAGATTGATACTATGGATATTCATCATTATTGCAACAAATGGGTTTAAAATTATAACTTGTGGTTAGAAATGTTCAGACAATGGTCACGATAGAACTTTTTGTCTCTTAATTATATTTCCAATAATTTGCACCTTATACTTAATGGCATCAAATATTTGATGAAACATGTCACATGGAGGTCTTACAGATTTAGAACTATCATAAAACTCAGTGCCTGCATTTGAAAATCTAACAAATATAGAGGTAAGCCAGAATGTGCACAAAATTTTTGATAATTTAGAACTAAATCAGATAATAATTATTCTACATGCATTAGACTGCTGGTTTCTTGTGTTTGCTAGGTCTGCTTTAGGGTTTCCAGGTTATGTTTGGGGAAAAAGAGGGACAATTAGGCTCAGTCATTAGAGCTTGGAGGCTCATGTTCCAGCTTCATTGAGGGCTACTTTGTACAAATATGAAAATTACTTAAGAATTGTACAAAATGCTTACATTGAAAACAGGTAATTTCGACAATATTCCTTTATATTTTAATATTAATGCATTTACATATAAGCTTTGTCACAGTTCCAAAAGTTAAGCAACTCAACTAAGTCCTACCCTTCTTTTACAAGTGGGAAACACAAGCCTGTGAATTTTTGAAGATTATTAACTAATAAAATCTATGGGAATCACCAGAATTCACAAATCAGAAAATCAAGGTACATTTTAAATTTATGAAAGCATTATCTGGATGCATAAATGAGAAAAATTAAATTATTGCTAAAACATTGCTTATTTAAAAAGATTTCATTTAACAGATTTCTTCTGAGACATATCTATCTATAGCTAAAATGTAATTCTTACATTGTGTTGTTTCTTTACCTAAGGATTTTTAGGTCAGAGATTTATCTTCTAATATCTTGACAAAAAGAATAACATGGTCATATTCTAGTATGTTGTAAACTTATTTCCCAAAGTAGTCATCAAATGCTTCTGCCAGATTGAAAACAAATGACTTGTAATGATCTTTTATTACAGAATCATAAGGTAACTGGGGTGGAGAATGGATTTAGCAGACTGAATCTGGCAGCATAATAGTAATCAGTGTGACAGATACAACTTCAGTGTGCCAGCCACATTACCCAAATCATTTCATTTGAATCCTTACAACAACCTTATTTTATGAGCTGATTGATACAAACTGAGCGGACTCTCCTCAACATTACTGCCCCTTCCTTCTCTAAGGACAGTCCATAGGAGATCAACCTTGTAGAAAAATCTTGGTGTTTTTTTTTAATCACCAGCATTTAAATTTTAGAAACATGTGTATTGTTTATTAGTATACTTTTGCATTTATGCCAAATAATCTTTAAAATTAGACATGAACAGCCAAAATCTGAAAAAATATTTATTCAACAAGTAAACACTGCAAAAAGCAGTAAATTTAAGTGTAAGGTGACATTTTTGATGGGATAACATAATTATTGATGACAAAAAAGAAAGTTTGAAGAAATTAAAAAGAATTGCACATTTGTAGCTCACACTTCATGACAGAAGAATGGACATGGAGCAGATAATGCAAGAATTCTGGGACTTTCTCAGACCTTAAGACAATATATTCAAAAACTGGAGACCTATTTAACAAACATGTATAGTAATTCTTAATATTCTCATTTAATAATTGACATGATTGGTTTAATATGATGCCTGAGATTACATAGATAGTATATTCTCTCCCTGTATTTCCTTCCATTTTTCTTTTTGAACTTTAAAATAAATTATCAGATATTATGCATAATTGGCCTTACAAACCTAAACATTACCACAACATAAAGCAATATAGTGGCTAGCATGATGGTACAAACCTGTAATCCCAGCATTTGGGGTGTAAGGGTAGGAGAATTGTGAAATTGAGGCCAGTTTGTTCTACTTGAAGAGTTCCAGGCAGGCCTAGATAACAAAACAGAATTCTGTCTCAACAATCCAAAATAAATGAATAAATACAGAATTAAAGTAGAAAGAATCTTCCTTCTCTTCCATTCACTCTCCAGTGATGATCACAATATGTAATCGATATGCTCATATCCTTTACATTTAATAGGGATAAGACTTTGTCGTTGTTTATAAGCTCCCATTCCATACCCCCAAATTTGCAACTGAATGTTTTTATTACTGTGTGCTTGTGCTTTTGTTTTTGCTGTCATCAGCAAGAGTGTGTTGTTGTTGTTTATAATAATGGTATTACTCTAGCTAACTTGCAGGAAATTGTGTCTTTTCTATTTAAGTTGCAAGTGTACACTTGGGAAAAGTGACAGAAGGTTGAAATGTACTCTGCAGCAACTGTTTTATGACTGTGGTAGCAATTGAGCGATTAAGCATGGCAGCTGCATGCACTAAAACTGATAAATGGATTACAAAGAGAAAAAATACACAATCAAAGAGCTGGCAACTGTTTGTCTCTGCTCCCTGAATTGATGTGGTACTGATGATATAGATCCCCAGTTTTACTGGAGGCAGTCTGTGCTGCAGAAATACAGTAAACCTTTCTTAATAGATTCTAAGCTTATCATCACATTTCCTTTTGCATTGTGTCTTGCAGTATTTTATCTTTAAAGGGTACTTCAATTCTAGTGAGACTGCTCACCAAGTTCCTTATTCAGTTAGTTTGACTGGTTTTTTAGGCAGTCACTTCTAAGATCGAGCCACCTTTACTCTATGACTATAACATTTTTCCTTCATCTATTATATACCTATTGAATACTCTTTTCCTAACACTCCTTTCCCCAAAATAATTTCCTGTCTCTTTAGCTCTCCTGGTGAAATTTTCATTTAGTTCTCTTTACTTGCTTCCCAACCATGCTGGGACCAATGATATCTCCACATTAAATCAAATAATCCTGTATTTCTTTGATCTTTTTAAAATCTATCAAGTTCATTCTCTACCCAGGGAAGAAACTTCCTGTCATTCCACTCAGCTTTTACTTCTAGGCTTTTAAACAGTTTTACGTGACAAAACCACTAAGACCAAGTTCACAATGAATTTGTACTATTGAACTTCAACAGGATTTTGCCATTTGTTTACCAGTTCTTCCATATCTTCTTGACTTTTTGTGAAATTTGTTTATGATAGATGGCCAAATTTTATATTGTCTGTAGTATCTCAGATCTAAATGTGCTTACTTAATTCTTTGAGTAAGATTGGAGTCATTTGCTACAGGCTTCCTGACCCTTCTGCTTTATCCTTTAAGTAAATTTTATGTCAAGTCCTTATTCCACCAATATATATTTATTTATCATCTTATCTTTGTCCTGGAAAAGGCATTTTTGTTTTTAAGATAGATGCAAATTTTTTCTGAACCTTCCAATCTCCCTGGCTCTCTGACACCAAGCTGTCTCAATGAACTTTTCCCTTTCTATAAGTATGATGAGTCTCCTGCAGATCTCCTACACTCTTCTTTGAAATCGAGTTGCTTTTGAAACTGTCATTTCAGTTCTCTCGCACATGGTTTACTGTCAGGACTTTAGAAAGAGTAGACTGAACTTACCGTTTCCATTCATTACCGCTGCTTGTACTGATTGAAATTTGATTTATCTTAAAATTGTGTTGAATATTTTCTCCAAAGGTCCAATGTTCCAACAACAGCTTTTTTATATTTTTATTGTAAAGATACTGTATAGAGGGGTTACAGTTACATAAGTAATGAGTACATTTTCTTTTGAGTATTGTTACCCCCTCTTTTGTTTTCCCCCTACCATTCGTTCCTTCCTCATCTCCCCAACTCCACCCTCTGGCTCCCAAGTTGTACAGTTTGTTTTCAACATAGTGTCTTTTAAATATCATTGCTACAATGGTTCAACCTGTATCCTTATTTCAGCATTTTGTTATTTCCCTTCCCCTCCCCAAATTAAAAAAATGTATATACAACATGTAGGGCACCAGGATCAAATACAGTGAAAACTGGGGTTATACCATGAGGGAAGAACATACACAAGAAACAAAAAATATCATATAGAACAGGATAGGTACATTGACAACAACAGCAACAAAAAACTTTTGTGTCCTTATCTTGGGGTTCATTTCACTTAGCATCATATGTACAAAATTTTTGACTTTTCTGCTGTTCTAGACATATACCAGTTATTGCAAATAAAGGAAACCATGGGACCTATGTTTCTTTGGGCCTAGCTTACTTCAATTAATATAATTTTTTCCAAGTCTTTCCATTTCCTAATAAATGGGTCAATGTCATTCTTTCTGATATAGAGGCATAGAATTCATATATATGCATATATATGTATATATGTGTGTGTGAATATATCTATAGATGTATGTCTCACATTTTCTTCATCCATTCATCTACTGAGGGGCATATATCTTAGCTATGGTGAATAATGATGTGATAAACATAATTGTGCTGGTAGCTTCAGTATCACCTTGTTTGTGGTCATTTGGGTAAATGCCCAAAAGTGGGATTGCTGGGTCATAGGGGAGCTCTATGTGGAGTCTTTTCAGGAACCTCCATACTGCTTTCCAAAGTGTTTGAACAAGGTTACACTCCCACCAACAATGCAATAGTGTTCCCTTTTGGCCACATCCCCTCCAGCATCTGTTGTTATTAGATTTCTTGATTATAGTCATTCTAACTGGGGTGAAGTGGAATCTCAATGTTGTTTTGATTTACATTTCTTTTGTGGCCAGAGAGGTTGAGCATTTCTTCATGTGTCTATTAGCCATTCTAATTTCCTCTTCATAGAAGTCTGTCTTTAAGTCTTTAGCCCACTATTAATCTGGCATTTGTTTCTTTGAGGATTTGTTGTTGGGAGATTTAATTTTTTGAGTTCTAAGTATATTTTAGATATAGACCCTTGTCTGTTGTATGGCTGGTGAAGATCTCCAAATCCGGGGCTTTCTATTGATCTTGTTAGCTATGTCCTTTGCCATGCAGAAGCTCTGCAATTTCATGCAATCTTATTTGTCCAATCTTTCTTTGATTTGTTGTGTTTCTTAGTCTTTATTAAGAAAATCTGTGTCTGTGCCAAGGAACCCCAGAGTTTCTCCTAATCCTTCCTGTAATGTTTTCAGAGTGTCAGCTTTGACTTTGAGGTCTTTGATCAATTTGGAGTTGATTCTGGTGCAGGGTGATAGAGAAGGATCTAGCTTGACTTTTATATAGGTGTTTAACCATTTTTTTCCAGCACTATTTACTGAAGTGGCTGTCTTTCTTCTATTCTATTTTTTTAGCTCCTTTATCGAAGATTAGCTGGCTATAGGTCTGTGGGTTCATTTCTGGGTCTTCAGTTCTATTCCATTGGTTCTCAGGACTGTTCTTGTGCCAGTACAAAGCTGTTTTGATTATTATGGTTTTGTAGTGGAGTTTGGAATTTGGCATTGATATCCCTCAGCACTGTTCTTTCTGCTAAGGATTATTTTTACTCTTCGGGATTTTTTTTATTGTTCCATATGAATTTTTGGATTGGTTCTTCTATTTCCTTGAAGAATGAGGTTGGGATATTGGTAGGTATCATATTGTACTTGTAGATTGCCTTTGGCGGTATTGCCATTTTCACGATGTTAATCTTCCCAATACAGGAGCATAAGAGGTTTTTCTACTTCCTTAGTTCTGCTTTAATTTCCTTTTTCAGGTTTTTAAAGTTTTCACCATAGAGGTCCTTCACTTCTTTAGTTAACTACTAGGTATTTTATTTTTTGTGGGGCTATTACAAAAGGACCAACAATAATTTTTTGGGGGGGTCCGGTCGTGGGACCTGAACTCTGGGCCAGGGCGCTGTCCCTCAGCTCTTCAGCTCAAGGCTAGCGCTCTTCCACTTGAGCCACAGCACCACTTCTGGCTTTTTTCCTTTTGCTTATGTGGTGCTGAGGAATCGAATCCAGGGCCTCATGCATGCAAGGCAAGCGCTCTACCACTGAGCCACCTTCCCAGCCCCCCCAACAACAATTTTGTATAGAGACATTTCCACTTCTCATCTTCTCAGATCCTCACCATGGCAAGTCATTCTGTTGATAACCACATCCCCATTCTTTTTTCACCCTGTACATTGACGGGCTTCTCTACTTTTCCCTTCTTCCTATGTTTAAGTACTTCTGTACAAACTTCTTGTAGATATAAATTTTTGTATGTAGAATTAAAGGCATTTGTTCACAAGTAGATCTGCACTGAATTGTTTATGAAGATTTACTCATAATAGTTAAAACTTGGAATCAACACAAGTCCCTGCAGTGTTCCTATAGATAAGCAAATTGTGGTAATCCAGAAAATGGAAAAACACTCAAGAATAAAAATGAACGAACTCACACTCAACAAAACTCATGTTTCTCAAAAGAATTATGTTAAGAGGAAAAGTTAAACAGAAGATTGCATATTTTACTGTTCTATTTATGCAATGTTTATGAAAGGAAAAGCTACAGTGACAGACAGCAGATTAACACTTGAGGGTTTGTAGGATTTGGGAAAGGGACGAAAGTGATGGGAATTATTTTGAATATTAATTGTAATGGAGATGGTTATGTGACTAGATACACTCTTCATTCATATTTTGAAATTTTATTATTCATAAATTATATCAAAAAATTCAAGTTTTAATTTTCTCCTTCTTCCTTCCTTCCTTCCTCCCTGTCTCCCTCCCTCTCTACCTACTTCCTTCCTTCCTTCCTTCCTTTCTCTCTCTCTCTTTCTTTCTTTCTTTCCTTCCTTCCTTCTTTCCTTTCTTTCTTTCTTTCTTTCTTTCCTTCCTTCCTTCTTTCCTTCCTCCTTCCTTCCTTCCTTTCTTCCTTTCTTCCTTTCTTTCTTTCTCTTTCTCTCTTTCTTTTTTCTTTGTGTGGTGCTGCAGAATACCCAGCCTACAAATGCTATTGTTATATAGTTCAATTACTTAACCAAACAATTTTAAATTAAACAATTGTAATGAATAGAAGGAGGATGGGTGAGCAAATGCATTTGTTATAGCCAACATTGATTTTACATGTACCATTGCACACAAGTAGTTGATTTGCTGATGTCATTATTTTGTAGGAGAAATTTATGATCTCAAACCTACTCAAAAACAAAATTGGATATTAGAGTCTCACCAATTCATCTACCTGGACTGGCAACTGTGAGTCACCAGTGCCTGGCTTACATAATATTTGATGATTAAAAAATGTTGATAAATTTCTATTTCATTCCACAGCCTGAGAATGAAATTGATATCTCAACCTATTCTTTATAAATTAAGTTGTGTTGGAATGAAGCTATGCTTATTTGTTATAGCTTTGTTATTCATGGTTGTTCTCACATTGCAATGTCAGAGTTGCATATCTGTGATAGAGATCATAAGATCCATGTAGCCTAAATTATCCAATAGAAAATGTTCATTCATCAGTAATTAGTTCATCACTATCACAATATAATCAGTTTCTGGAGATACTTATGGATTTGGGAAAAGGGTGTGTATTCATCTCTAAGTTGCATTATTGGGTATACTAATAATTCAAATGAATAAATACTTTCAGATTTTCAGATCAGATGTGTGGCTCAAGTAGTACAGTACCTGCTTAGCAAACACAATGTCCTGAGTTATAACAATAGTATTTTCAAAAAGAAACCATTTCCAAGTTTTAAATGTTTATATAATTTTTCATTTTCCTTTATCAAATGCTAAATGCTATGATGCATTAAGTTTCTTCTGTGGATGTGTTCCACTAAGTTTTTTTCTTCAAATTTATAACATATATAGTGGTAAGGACATTATATTGTTACTATGAAAGTTTGCATTGAAAATTATAGATTTTAATGAAAATCAAGTTAACTATGTCATAAGTAATGGTTTTTCCTAAAATTCCCCTTTAGTATTGATATGGCTTGTCTTTATTTTTTATCTACATAATTACTAATTTTTATTTATTATTTATATGTCCTTGGAAAAATGACACAAGATTTTAGTCACATATATAAATTTCAATAATTGGTTTTTGTCAAACCAAAGAGATTATTTGAGATTTATGGTGCTGAGCAAGACTTACTAAACTCACTACAGCCCATTTTCTCTACAAAGCACCACTAAAAACTATATACAAGACACAAAACAATACTAAAAACTGTGCAGAGTAACCAGACTGAAGGGAGAAGGAAAAACTTGAGGAATGACCACTAAAGTAATGAATTCATTGTTTATTTTTTCAGTTTTGTTTATTTGTTTGGGCTTTGACCTAAGGGGAACAACTTTCCCAGAATTGTGAAGTGAGCATGGACAGCCACAAGTCCTGAGTAATCCTACTTTCTAGCCAGAGATCTGATAAAAGGAGCTGCAGAATATAAAAGAAATCCTTGTTTCTTATCTTGTTTTTTTTTCTCGAGATTCTGCTTGAAATCACCACTAGTTGCAAAAATTAGATTGGCTAGAAGAACATGAAACTCTAAACCCTGAATCTCTAACAACAGCCAGTACTATTTCTTAACAGATTAAGCAGAAAAAGTGTCCCTACAGTGTTAGGTATCGTATTTTTTTCTTTTTCTTGCATTTTTCTTTTGCTTCCAATTGAATACACAAAATACCTAAGCCTACTATGGGAGATAAACTCCCCTATATAGCCAAAGGAAGCCAAAGAAGGACATTGGCTACCCAGAGTGTATAGAGGGGGTCCAGATAGTAAAGACTAAGGAAGTGAGTCCCTCATGCTGAATATGAATGCATATAAATTCTGAACTTATCTTCAACCAATGCTTGAAGGTTAGAGACACAAACCAGCATAAAAACTGGTTTGAAAACTGAAATGTGATATAAACTACTGCCCAAGATCAATACTCAGACTAAGCCTTGAGTAGTACACATGTGGGAATAGGCTCAAATAGCATAGCAATGATTTTGAAATAAAACATAGAAACACTGTTTACAGATGTCTAGCAAGAACCTGTAATCTGATCTCAACTGAATTGATTGTCTGTAAAACAAATAAGAAACACAAATCATTATTTAATAGGGGACTTTAATGACCTCCAAAGCCAAAATATTATACTCAGAATGTCAAGAATAAAATGTTTAACATATTTGGTACATGAGACCCTGCCTCAAAAAGAAGTTTAAGTTAAAAATCAATGAAATGACACTAAATGAGATAATCAAGACATGGAAATTATTAAAACCTTTAAAATAGTTAATCTTCTTGTGTTTAGTTATATAAGGGTAGAGACTCTTGAATGGAAAAATGAGAGGTTCTAGCTAAGAAAGTCAACCTATAAAAAAGAATTGAATGAATATTTAGAACAGAAAAATACAAATTGCACAAAAATTTACTGAAGAAAAGAGACTGAATTTGAAGATAGAGCAATAAAATTTATCTAAAGAAGAGAAAGAAAATAGATTAAAATTGATTTTAAATAACATAGTAGTTGTTTTAAGAAGGGTGAGAAAGGTGGAGAAGGAGAATAGGGCTGAATTTGTTGGGGTACATTATATGCATGTATGGTAATGTCACAATGATTCTCCTTTGCACAACTAACGTATGTTAACAAAAATGTTAAAAAAAAACAGTCATCTACTTGTTTCAAGCAACACCAAATGTTTAAATACTTGAATTATGTGTGCCATGCTTTGGAATATTTTTTGCTATTGGGTATTGGACTTTGGACTTTGTGTATGCCAAGCAAGTGCTTAGCCATCCCCAACTCCTTTTCCTAGCTTTGCTTTGAGACAGGGTCTTCCTGAGTTGTCAAAGATGGCCTCTTGGCAAGTTTATGACCTTGAACTCATGATTCTCCTGCTTCAACCTCATATACCTGAAATTATAAGTGTGCACCATTACATGTAACTTGATTTGATACTTTAATGACCTTTAGATGCCTGTGTGATGAAGGCTTGGTTCTCAACGCACAGTCTTAATGGGAGGTGATAGAATATTTAGGAGGTATGGCCTAGTGGAAGGAAGTTAAGTCAGAGATGTGTCCTTGAAGGGAATTTTGGAACCCTGTCTCTGTCCTCCCTTTCCTACTTTGCTTCCCATGCATCATAATTTAAGCATTATCTGTTCTAACATATACTCTCACTGTGATGTGCTACTTTCTCATAGGCTTGAAGCAACAGTACTAAGTTAGAATGGACTGAAAACTCTGAAATTATAAACCAAAATAAACTTTTCTTCCCTCAAATTGATTTCCACCCCCTCCCCCCCCCCAGTGGCTTAACACAACAGTGTTTATTTCATGGTAACACCCAATGTAAGGTAGCAGTGAAGCCTTTTCCTAATATACTCAACCAGAAATAGTGTGAACATATCAATACATGCTTCCAAAGCAGAAAGAGTTAAAAAAAGCATTACTTCTGCTCTCTGTTCACAAGCTTTGGCCAAAGGTATTCATGGGACAAAGCTTATTCCTCAGCCAGGCATAATGTTGTTCGCCTGTAATCCTAAATGGTAAAAGCAAGAGAACTGGAGTTCAATGCCAACTTGGGCAGGGTTAACAAGACCATATCTGAAAAAGAGAGGGGAAAAGTTCAAATGTTGGAGCACTTGCCTAGCATTTATAAGATCATGAGTTCAAGGAGGAGCCAACAATGCTTGATAAGAAATGTACTCATTACCTTGCTCGTGTGATTGTAACCACTCTGTACAGTATTTTCACAATAAAAATCTTGAAAAAAAGATCTTGAGTTCAATCCCTAATATCTCAAAAAATAAAAATTCTTACCATAAGCCCCAAATATAAAAGTGAGGTTGACCATTTAGAAATAGTTTAAACAAGACTAATTTGTACAATTTTAGTACATTTTCTAGTACTGGATTAATACACAAAACATTCTGCATTGCCTGGTGCCAGTTAGTCACACCTATAATCCTAGCTACTCAGAAGGCTGAGATCTGATGATCACAGCTCAAAGCCAGCCTGGGCAGAAAAGTCCCTGTGAGACTCATCTCCAATTAACTACTCAAACCAGGAGTGGTGCTGTGATTCAAATGCTTGAGGAAAAAGTTGAGGGACAGTGCCTAGGCCCTGAGTTCAAGCTCCATGACTGACAAGAAAACAAAAGCAAAAAATAAAACCATTCTGCATGCAATGTGTGGATATGTGGAAGTGCCAACTAGTCTGGTCTGGCCAGAGAAAGAATGGCTTCCTATGACTGTAAGCATAAGTGGTTTGGAGTTAACTCGGTCTCTGAGACCTGTTCAGTTATACCTTCAAGTTGACTTATATGAACTGTTTTGTTATAGTGATGAAAAGGTAAGTAAACAGTGTTCTTTAAATGAATGGTGTGAAATGTGAATTATAATTTAATGAAACTGGTACTAATATTATTAGACCTATTCCTAGTTATTTAAATTATTAAAAAACGGTATTATCACTGTCTAAAAGTTTAACCTCATGGCATTGAAATCTCAGAATGGGATCTGAGAAGTTGAGACTAGAATGGTGTACCAAAAGCTAGGAGAGTAGTGGAGAGAGAGAGCAGCAAAGATTGATTATGAGGTGTTAAGTTATAGTTAGGAGGAGAAGTTCTAGAGTAGTAGGGTGACTATAGATAAGTTATATACTGTATGTTTAGTAAAGGTAGAAGAAAAGATTTTGACTGCTTTCATCATAAAGAAATGCCAAATATTTGAGGAGATAAAGATGCTTATCTTAATTTTAATATCAAACAATACATATTCCATTGAATCATCACATGATACTCTGTAAATATGTCCAATATTTTAGTTAAAATAAATTTAAATTATTTAAAATTCATAAAAATATGATATTATCAAATGTGTTGAAAGATACAAAAAGAAAATTTGAAAAAAACTATAAATAAAAGTATTTATCAGCCAGGCACCAGTGACTCACACCTGTAATCATAGCCATTCATGAGACTGAGATATGAGGATCGTGGTTCCATTCCAGCCCAAGCAGGATAGTCTCCTATAAATTATTCAGAAAAAGCTGAAAGTGGCGCTGTGGCTCAAGTGGTAGAGCACTAGATTTGAGCACGAATTAATTCCAAAATTATGGAAGATAGAGGACAGTGAAATCTCTTTCTTTCTTCCTTTCTATTTTGTTGGTCCTGGGGTTTGAAATCTGGGCCTGGGTACTGTCCCTTGCTTTTTGCTCTATCAATTTAGCCACAGCTCCACTTCTGGTATTCTGGTATTTAATTGGAGACGAGTGTCATGGCTTTCCTGCCCAGGCTGGCTTGAAACTGTGATGCTCAGATCTCAGCCTCCTGAGTAGCCAGGATTACAGGTACCACTCAGAAAACTGGAAGTAGTGCAGTGGCTCAAATGGTAGAGTGCTAGCCTTGAACTGAAGAGTTGAGGGACAGAGCTCAGGCCCAGAGTTCAAGCCACACATCTGACAGAAAAAAATAGAAAAAGAAAGAGGAGTTTCACAGAGGAGCATGAACTCAGCAGTTTGAAACTAAAACTAACATGGGTAAGATAGTGTTCCCAAAAGGGCAAATTCTATTAATCTATTATATCTATATTATATATCAATTTTAACAAGAAAACGAACCAGATATAATGGTGCAGGCCTGTAGTCTCAGTGCTTATGAGGTAAATGTGAAAGGATAAGAAGATCAGGCCAGCCTCAGCTATATAAGTAACATCTGTTCACTAAAAAAGACCATACACATTATATATACATATATATATATATATATATATACACACACACACACACACACACACAACACACATACATGGGTACATATTCACATATAGTTCTACTTGTGAAGAGGTTCTTTCATTTACTACCTTCACAGCAGTGTTGTGGAATGCAGACATGAGGATATTTGCACACAGTGCATTTGAACAGATTCTCAATCTTGAACCTACTGGTTATAAATCTCTTTCTCTAAGAACTAAAAATAACAGCACCTTTTTACATGCAATGTCATTTATTACATGAAATAATCGAGAGTTTGGACCCAAATTTATCTGCTTCTCAAGGTCACACTCTATTACCATACCACACTTGTCCTCCCCAAGTATCAAAAGCATTTTGCAATGGAGGTAATATTGTAAAAGTGATTAAATGGAGCCCTGAGTAAGTGGCTCACTCCTGTAATCCTAGCTACTCAGTGGCTTAGATCTGAGGATCATGGTTCAAAACCAGCCTGGGAAGGAAAGACCTCGAGACTCTTATCTCCAATAAACCACCAGAAAACAGAAAATGGCTCTGTGGCTCAAGTGATAGAGTGCTCGCCTTGCATTGAAGAGTGCAGGGACAGTGCCCAAGCCCAGAGTTAAAGCCCCACAACTGACAAAATAAGTGATTAAACGGCCTGGTTAATCCACAAATGTAATCTGACCGATCCCATTGGAAGCACTTGCAAGACAGACAGAGATCAAAATACCTTAAGATTGGAAGCTGAGGTAAAATAAAAATATAGATGATACAAATGATAAAATACTCAAATCAATGTTCTGATTTTAATGTTAGTAGCAAGTAGTGTCATGCATGCAGAAGTTATTTTGCATTCATGTTTTTGGAACTAGTCAAATACTCAAAACTAAGAAACTCCCTGGAGAAAAAAAACTTCAGATTAACACCATGAATTTTACATATATATGTATATATATATTACATATATATGTAAATGATAAACTTATTTTATACCAATGATTTAACCACTTAATTCCTGAGGGCTTTTAGATAAACTCATGAGTAAGTAGACAATTTGAACTATTTGCAAAGTACAATGTGTGGAGGTAGGGAGTGATGGCTCATGAAGTCATGACACTTTTCTGGAGAACATACACTTTGGGATAGCAGAAAGGCACAGAAAACTGCTTATTTAAAATGAGCATTTTAAAATTTCTCCAACTCTTTAGTGTTCCTAACATAGGTTCTTACAAGCTGGAACACTATTGTTGTATACAAAGATGTTTAAGTAAATTACTAGTTCACAAACAAAAAATAAAGGTTTCTCTGGTTAAAGTTGAAAAATGTTGCATTAAACGATGGAAACAATTTGAAATAGATTGAAGTATACATTGTATAACATTTTGATAAATGGGTACGCATTGAAAAATCTCTCAGTGGATGATAGATTAGTCAAGGTTTCCTAAATTTATTAGATACTGACATGGTTTTATTGTACACCTACTAACATATTTCACAATGACTAATATACAGACACTTTAAGAAATGCTATAATTCCAACACTCCAGAGCTACAAAAGGACACCCTGTCTCAACACACACACACACACACACACACACACACACACACACACACAGCAGAAGGGGCCGAAAAGGAGAGGGAAAAACGCAGTCCTAAAACATAGAGATCCATGAGTACAATATATACCACATTTTCAGGGTTTAGAATTTCTATTGTCCTTCCTTGTTCTGCAAACTTGGAATGAGTAGGGGTTAGGGAACAGTGAATACCAAGCTGAGAAGATGAATTAGGAAGCAGGATAAATCATATAAGTAAAAGCAAGTAGTTAGGCAAGTCTTCTGCCTTCTTATAAGAAAATATTAATAAACCTTTAGTTAGGAAAATTCCCAAATACGGAAACTCTGTTCATTTGCTTTCTCATTATAATACCTGGTTTTTCTCCTTAAGCCAATTTGTCTACTTATCAGCAATCCTAACATTGCAGATTGATTGTGTACAGTAACTTTAAACCAGGATTTACAATCTGTATTTTTTGAAGTGTCAAAAAACATGAAAATACATGCAATGCACACAGTCCTTGTTGTTAAAAGAGGAAATAATCTCATATGTGAGATAAAACATTGCACATACAGCCTTCTTTCTCATTTCTTGGCATTATAACCCACCAGAAGTATACAAGGCTTGTTCATCTCTCCATTCAAGTACATTCCAGACCAATTGTACTCTCAGCTCTTTTGTTTCTACTATTGATTTGCCCTGGAATGACCCATTATTCCTTTCTAATCATCGGTATCTGTCTTCCTTCAAGATCTGTTGGAGGCTACCATCTGTTCTTTAAAGAATTCACTTTTGTAACAAATCCTCAAAGAAACAACCACAGATTAATAAGTGGGCTAAAGGCTTAAAGAGAAATTTCTCTGAAGAGTAAATAAGAATGGCCAATAGACACATGAAGAAATGTTCAACCTCTCTGGCCATAAAAGAAATGCAAATCAAAACAACATTAAGATACTACCTCACCCCAGTTAGAATGGCTATAGTCAAGAACTCTAATAACAACAGATGATGGAGGGATGTGGACAGAAGGGAACCTTACTGCGTTGTTGGTGGGAGTGTAAACTTGTTCAACCACTTTGGAAACTAGTATGGAGGTTCCTCAAAAGACTCCACAGAGAGCTCCCCTATGACCCAGCAATCCCCCTTTGGGCATTTACCCAAATGTTTACAAACAAGACCACACTAAAGCTACCAGCACAACTATGTTTATTGCAGCATTATTTACCATAGCTAAGATCTGGAACCAACCCAGATGCCCCTCAGTAGATGAATGGGTCAAGAAAATGTGGTATATATACACAATGGAATTCTATGCCTCCATCAGAAAGCATGACATTGCCCCATTTGTTAGGAAATGGAAAGACTTGGAACAAATTATATTAAGTGAAGTAAGCCAGGCCCAAAGAAACATAGGTCCCATGGTTTCCTTTATTTGCAATAACTAGTATATGTCTGAGACAAGCAAAAAAGGTTAGATAAGTTGATGTTAGGGAAATGAACCCTAAGATATATACTCAAATGTTTTTTTTTCTTTCATGCCATTGTTTCTAACACATTTATAAGATTATTTCTCTGTTACTTTGTATGTCCCTCCCCCACGATATAACCCCTGCTTTCACTGTATTTGATGTTGGTATAATTTGTTTCTAACACGCTTATAAGATTATTTCTTTGTTGCTTTGTATGTCCCTCCCCCACGATATAACCCCTGCTTTCACTATATTTGATGTTGGTATAATTTGTGAAGGGGAAGGGAAAAAAATTGTTTAAATAGGGATACAGGTGGACCCATTGCAACAATGAGACGTACAAGTCGTTATGTCAAAAACGAACTTTACAATTTTGGTGGGGAGGAGAAGGGTTGGGTGGGGGGATAGGGTGAGGATGGGATGGAAAGGGGAAACAAAGGAGGAGGCTACAATGCTTGATAAGAAATGTACTAATTATCTTGCCCATGTAATTGTCACCCCTCTGTACAGTATTTTCACAATAAAAAATAAAATAAAAAATAAAAAGTGAAAAAAAAGAAAAAAATGAAAGGAACATGGTAGGAACTACCAAATACCTCTCAGTCCCAACTCTCAGTATTAATGGACTTACCTCTTGATCTAAGCGACATTGACTGTCTAGTTGGATCAAAAAGCAAGATCCTTGTATCAACTGCCTTCAAGAGACATACCTTGCCCACATTGTTTTATTAGTTTTTTTGTCTGATCGTTTGTTTGTTTTTTATTTCTATGTGTTATTTGTGTGCATTGTGATTTAGGATTTGCTATTCCACTTCAAGCTTCTATTTTTCATTATTTGTTTTTTTCTCCCACTTTCCAATTTCCTAATTTGTAAGACTTTTTTTC
This sequence comes from Dipodomys ordii, assembly GCF_000151885.1. Lineage (NCBI taxonomy): Eukaryota > Metazoa > Chordata > Mammalia > Rodentia > Heteromyidae > Dipodomys > Dipodomys ordii. The sequence continues at coordinate 7,838,346 of NW_012267304.1, forward strand.
TTCTTTCTTTTCCACTCTCCCCTTTTCCTTCTCTCCACATTATACTACTACTTCATCAGAGCTACCCTGCCTGGATTTATACTCAAAGTTAAGGCCTTCTATGTGTGTAAACAATAATTTCAAGAGTTAACTTAGATTAAGTGACTCTCCAAAAATACCTGAATAATCTTTCTTTAATCTCATCAAATCTCCCAAATACACTTATATATAACTTCTTTTACTTACCTTCATCTCCATCTCTAAGTTACTCCTTACGTAAACTTTCTTCAAAATTTTTCCACCTCTTATACTCGGTAACAAGGTCTTTTTTCTCCTCCTACTACATATACCCCTCTCCTAAGCTGTTCTTACCCCTATACTATCATTATACCCAAGTTCTCTTCTGAACTTGAATTCAAATCTCTCCAATCTGAACCATTCACTTCTCCATCTGCTCCAGCAAATTGATCCCTAACAATTTATATCTTGCCCAACTTACAGTTGGTTCTATATTTGACCACAAAATTAGATCCTTTGACTATTCTGAGTACAAGGGGCCCATCTTGTTAATTCTAAGGAGCAGACTACTTATCAGCCAAATCCAGGTTGTCTCAAAAGTTACAACTATATATAATCTCGACCATGAAGCCACAATATCCCGCTCCAAGCAAAGAAAAAGAGAGCTAAATAAGAAAACACCTACACATAACTTTGAAACTCTAACATCTATACATCTACACGACTCCAGGTTGGCTCTGTTCCAAAAAAAAAGACTGTCCTACTGCTGTAGCAGTGTGGTTCTTGTCTCCAAATGGGAAGAATTAACCTCAGAAACACAAGGAGCATGGCCAGTCAATAAACACCAACATCATCTCCACATAAACAAGCTACAGAGCATGACTTAGAGGATAATGATCAAGATAGATTAAAAGCATGGCTGGTAAACCTACTGAATGAAAAATTGGACACCCTTCATAGGGCTATCAGAGAATGCAATGAGGCCAACCGCAGCTAATAGATGACTTCATGACCTCCACAAATAAAAAGATAAAGGAAATCCAGCAGAAGGAGAAAGAAGCTAATGAAAAGATAGGAAACCAGATTAAAGAGTGGAAAGAAAAGTCTGAGAAACAACTCCTGGAGGTAAGGAAATCTATACAAGATTTAAAAGAAAACCTAATGGCCACGATTAAAAAAGACCAACAAGAAGCAAACGTGATAGACACTGAAGTAAAAATCCCTCAAAGCAGAATGGAGGAGGCTGAAAAAAGAATATAAGAGGCTGAAGACAGTTTAGAATCCTTAGAGAAAGGCACACAATTATTCATAACAAACCTAAGAATCATGACAGATCACTGCAGGAAACACAGGATACATTCAGAATGCCTAATCTCAGAGCAATAGGTATACAAGAGGAACTTGAGAGGGAAGCCAATGGATTAGGAAATACATTCAGCAGAATCCTAGCAGATAAATTCCCAAATATACAAAAGGACAGGCCCATCCACATACAAGAAGCTTTTAGAACCCAGACCAGAACAGATCATCCCACCACCACATTATAATCTGTACTGGATCAATACCATGAAAGAAAGAATTCTTAAAGCTGTCAGGGAGAAGAGAGCAATCACATATAAAGGTAACACAATGAGAATTACCTCAGACTTCTCAGCAGGTACCATAAAAGCAAGGATGGCCTGGAAAGAGGTATGCCACATTCTAAAGTCAAATAACTACCAACCAAGAATAATCTACCCAGCTAAGCTCTCATTCATAGCAGGACAAATAAAAACCTTCCACAGCAAGAAAAATCTGAAGCAATATCTTTACCAAACCAACTCTCCAAAAAATTCTCAAAGCTGTTCTATATATAGAAAACCAACAAGAACAGAATATAGACAATGAAGCAGTCCATAAACAGAGAAATATGTAATCACAACAAGAACAGCAAAGGCACAGTTTTCCCCCCAAATATGGATCAAAACGTAGGGGCAGAAAAACACCTTTCAGTCCTAACCCTTAATATTAATGGTCTTCACTGTCTTATTAAGTGACATAGATTGTCCAGTTGGATCAACAAGCAAGATCCCTCTAACTGCTGGCTTTGAGACAAACCTTGCCAACAAAAATAAACATATTCTGAAAGTGAAGGCAAATGGCCCCCATAAACAGGTGGGAGTTGCAATCTTAATATCAGATAAAATAGACTTCAAATTAAAATCAATGAGAACTAATAAAGAAGGTCACTACATACTAATTAAGGGATTTCTCCTTCAAGAGGATATTACGATTCTAAACATCTACTCACCAAACAACGGTGCACCAAAGTTTATCCAAGAAACATTACTTTCCCTCAAATCTCACATAGACCCAAAGAATTAATTGTGGGGGACTTTAACACACCACTATCCCCACTAGATAGATCAACCTGGCAAAAATTCAACAGAGAAACCTTGGCTATTAAAATGTGCATAGATCAACTAGACTTAACGGACATGTACTGAATATTTCACCCAGCAGTATCAGATTACCCCTTCTTCTCAGAAGTACATGGAACAATCTCCAAAATAGACCACATTGTAGGTCACAAAGGAAATCTGCACAAATTCAGAACATCGAAATTATACCCTGCATTCTCTCAGAGCAAAAGGGAATAAAATTAGAATTCAACAACAAAGGCCACCAAAGGAAATCCTATAATACATGGAGGCTGAACAACACACTGTTGAACCACCAGTGGGTCTTGGAAGAGATTAGAAAGGAAACTCAAATGTTCATGATATTCAACAAAAATGATCACACAAATTACCAGCTCCTCTGGGACACAGCAAAGGCAGTACTCAGAGGCAAGTTTATAGCTCTGAGTTCCTACATCAAGAAATTGGAGAGATCTGCAAGCAACAATTTAATGAGACAACTGAACTCCTTGAAAAAGAGCAGCAAGCTAAACCCCAATACAGCAGATGGAAAGAAATAATTAAAATTAAGACAGAATTAAATGAATTAGAATAAAAAACCATAGAAAGAATCAACAAAACAAAGAGTTGGTTCTTTGAAAAAATTAACAAGATTGACAGACCCTTAGCAAATCTTATTTTTTAAAAAAGAGAACACACCCAAATAAACTCAGAGATGAGAATGGAAATACCACAGAAACAATCGAGATTCAGAACATTATAAGGGAATACTTCTCAAACCTTTATGCTAATAAGTTTGAGAACCTGGAAGAAATGGACACAACTATGTTTATTGCAGTATTATTTACCATAGCTAAGATATGGAACCAACCCAGATGCCCCTCAGTAGATGAATGGATCAAGAAAATGTGGTATATATACACAATGGAAT
>NW_012267304.1:7841977-7854774 GCF_000151885.1 Dipodomys ordii
GTTGTCATATCTAAAACAAACTTTACAACTTTGGTGGGGGGGGGCGAGGAGTATTGGGTGGGGGGACGGAGGGAGGCCGGGAAGGGATGGGAAGGGTAAACAAAGGAGGAGGCTACAATGCTGGATAAGAAATGTACTCACTATCTTGCCCATGTAATTGTAACTCCTCTGTACAGTATTTTCACAATAAAAAAAAGAAAAAAAGAAAGGAGATATCATAGTAACTAAAATAGTAATTTTGGAGTGGTCTTAAATAAATAAATTGTTTCCTTTTTATTTAACTTATTAGTGCTCCCCATAAAATCAGCCCATATTATGAGTGATGTAGATTAACTGAAGTAACACTTAAAATTTCATATGCTTTCAGAATGGAGTCAATTTTAGGCTTTTAATACTTTTTTTCAGATAGGTCTCACTATTTGATCTAAGCTAGTCTGAATTTTTCTAAGTAGCCCAGCATGGCATTAAACTCATAATCCTCCTGCCTCCATCTTCTGAAAACTTGGCAATTATAATAAAATAGACTATATATATTATAATAAAATAGACTATATATAGATTACTCTGGATGTAGGATACATTATTTTTTCACTATCATTTGCTCTTGTAAACAATAATTTAGTTCAATTTGTGTGGCTCATTCCAGTATGTCATTAAATCAATATTACTGGTCTAACAACTGATTACTTATCTTTTTCAAATCTGAAAGTCACATTATATAAATTATACTAGAATAAAACCTTGATTCACCCCTGAATCTAAAAAAACTCCTCTACTTGGGCTGGGAAGGTGGCTCAGTGGTAGAGTGCTTGCTTTGCATGCATGAGGCCCTGGGTTCAATTCCTCAACACCACATAAGCAGAAAAAAGCCAGAAGTGGTGTTGTGGATCAAGTGGTAGAGCACTAGCCTTGAGCAGAAGAACTGAAGGACAGTGCCCAGGCCCAGAGTTAAGGCCCCATAACTGACCAAAAAAAAAAAAAAGCACAATATAAACCTCTACTCTCAATCAGGAGAATAATTTTCCATTCTTGAATTTAAAAAGAATAAAGTAAATAACACAATCATTTTATAAACAATGTTGTTCACAGTTACTTATCCTAGATTATCCAAATTGCTTATCTCTATTTTTTTAATTGTGAGAATACTGTACAGAGGAGTTACAATTACATGGACAAGATAATGAGTACATTTCTTATCAAGCATTGTTGCCTCTTCTTTGTTTCCCCTTCCCATCCCTTCCCATACTCCCTCCCTCCCCCCACCTAATCCTCCCCCCCCCACTCCCCACCAAAGTTGTAAAGTTTGTTTTTTGACATAACGACTTGTACATCTCATTGTTGCAATGGGTCCACCTTTATCCCTATTTAAACGATTTGTTTTCTCCCTTACCCTCCACAAATTATATCAACATCAAATACAGTGAAAACATGGGTTGGTTGTACCGTGGGAGAGGGATATACAAAGCAACATAGAAATCATCTTATAAATATGTTAGAAATAATTACATGAAAGAAAAAAAATAACATTTGGCTTATCCCTATTTCTTACGTCTTAAGGAATACCTGAAAAGTCTGTAACCACTCAGACAACATCCAGTAAGTAATACCTGGAGCTTTACCTTTGGTATTAACCTTTGATTTAAAGAGTAGAAAATGACAATGACCTTCAAATGAAGAATTATATAATATAATGAGTAAGTTATCCCTTATCAATGAGGAGTTTAGAATGTTTTTGAAAGTCCATTGAGAGGCCAACAAAATACAAATTTTGATGTAACAAAGATGTATTAAAGACCAAAGACATGATAGTGTCCAAGGAAGCAGATCTATTATGGCTACTACGTAAGATATTCTGGTAATATGGTAGGGCAGTATGGGGGTGATATGGCAAAGAAAGATAGGCCAGAAAGATACCAGAGTGAATTTGTGCCAGCAAATTAAGTGGAAAGACAGAGGATCATAACTTTTATGATAATAGTGAGTGTATACTTGGGCTCCCAATAGCTACTTGAAGGCCAGCCTGGATTATGTAACAAGGCCTTACAACAACTAGATTCACTTCATAAGTCTAATGGGGCTTTACTTAGCCAAAATTATTTGTTTGCTTATTTATTTATTTATGGTGATGAGGGATTTAACTCAGAGACTTAAGCATGCTACAAAAGAGCTCTGCCATTGAGCTACAGCCTCAGCCCATTTTTTCCCCCAAATGATCTCATTATAATTAGCTCAGGCTGGCTCTTATCTCTCCATCCTCTTGCCTCAGTCTCCTGAATGCTGGCCACATAGTGGATGTTTACCACACCACAATACCTGACCCTTGTAGAAATTTAGAAGAAGGTTCTTATTATGGTGCTTTGTTATTTCGTAAAGATTTTGTTTGCTAAATGAATATGTTTGAATTCCAATATAATTCATGGTAATAAACATCTTGGAAATATAATTTTGAATTGGCATTTGTTTTTGGTAAATTCTTGGACACAGCAATTCTACCCCTGGGCCCCTCCAAAAAAATACATGAGTTCTTAGAGATCATATACCAGAGCCAAGCTGCATATAAGCCTTTGATTCAGAAAATACATTTCTCTGTCAACCTCACTTCAAAGAAAAAGAAATGCTAGATAAAATCAGTCATAGTAAAACCAGAAATTTCATTAACTCCAGCCATCTTCAGTCAAATTAGAAACAATATTTACATGTATCCAATTGGTACATTGGCTTGTTCTTTCCTTTCTTTCCCTTTTATTTGGTCAGTAATGGGGCTTGAACTCAGGTCCTAGGAGGTGTCCCTGAGCTCTTCTGCTTAAGGTTGGTGCTCCACCACTTTGAGCCACAGTTCCATTTCTGCTTTTCAGATCTCATCCTTCTGAATAGCTAGGATTACATGCACAAGCCACCAGTGCCTGGATGGCTTCTTCTTTGCATTGTAACAATCTTAGCTTTGCAGGTTTCATTTAGAAGTTCCCTATGTGGTGAAGGTAAACACATAATTAGGTTAAGACTTTGTCAGATTAGAGGTGTTGAATCCATAGATTCAACATAAAACTTTTTATAAAATCTGAGAATTATTTCTTTTTGTTTTTGTAGTAATGTTCAAATTCCAAATGGATAGGATAAAACAAACATGCATATAGGTTAAATTGTGTTTACAATTAGAAAAGAGCATTCTGAGGAAAGGCGAGCTATGTTGCACAAGGTTAAAATAATATTGTCAGCTAACTAATTAATTAATCAGGTACTACACATCCATTCTGTGGCCTCAAATATTCTAAATTGGAGATTTAGAATATTTTTCTTTGATTTTTTTGTTCTCTTCTTTGTTAGAACTTCCAAGGAATAAAGAAGCTTAGATGCTTAAATAACAGAGTTTATTCTGAGAGCAACACGTTTAAGCATGAAAATGATTTGACAAACACTACAAGGGAAAAGAGATTTACAGTCTGTTGGGGGGGGGACAACCAATTGAATGTGGGAATAAGTAACATGTTGCAACAATCTAAAGGAAATATTAAAGGAGCCTGAAATATGGCAGTATCACAAAAGTTTAGAGAAGACAGTAAAATTGATGCATTGATTGATTAGAGATGGAGAATGGACAATGCAAGACAGAGGGAAATAAGCATTGATGTCCAATATGTAGTTTGCAGAATTTAGTACATGTTGATGACACTGAGAGCCGTGTTGTTTGTCCTCTGCAGCAAACACTGTGTTTTAGGAATACTGTTAGGAACTGCCATAATATATAGAGGATTCTGTACTCCAATGCAAAAATGATACATCACCCCTAGCATTCCTTTAGGGTTATGTAATCCTGTAGAGGGTGACTATTTAGCAACTCTCTAAATTGAATATCACTGCTATCTCCATAATGTAAAATAATGTTTGTATTTCACAATAGTGCTCCTCTAGACACAGGTAAAAAATGGTTTCCCCGAGGTGAAAAACTCAGTTTTGCTTCCCCTTTGCACATTTATTTCATGGTTCTCTATTACAGATATGTCTTCTTTAGCTTCTTTGAATTTGTTGCAATGCCTTATCAATTTCATTATCAGTGAATTAAATAAAATGCCCAATTTTACCATTTTGAGACAATCATCTTTTAATATGGGTGAACTGCAGAAACATTCTCCTCATGAAACGTACATTTTAAAGTGCAGCACATAGATAAGAAAGTAAATTAGTACAGATGTATAACAAATGTTTTATTAATAAAGACTCTGATAGAAAATATAGCAAAGAAATGGAATAGGATTTAGGAATTAATTAGATGAGGTGAATTATAAGTAAATAGGGTATTATAGGAAGGTTGTGATGAGAAAGTGCTCTACAACATATCTTTGCTTTTGGACAATTCCTGATCCTCTCAAAGTCATTTGAAAGTAGAAGCCACATAATCATTTGTTCATCTAGTCACATCAGGAGGAATGGAAGGGTTTGTTGTCCAATCTCTAGGCTTTGTTTTTCCTTTTTTTCTTGCAAAACCTACTCCAACCTTATCCCCTCCTTGCAGATCAGTATCTTATCTTCATGAATTGCAAGCTGAGAGACAACAAAACTTGTAGTAAGCAAGTCAGCTAGGTTCAGAGATAGGATTATAACTTTCCAAAACAAAGTTGAGAGGAAAATTTCAGTTCATACCAGAATTTTTTGTAAAAGATAGGGATCTCTCCCAAAACACACCAATGAATGGAAGAATGTGTTGTCAAATTTCTCTTTGTAATGAAAGGTTGCATATGCCGAATCATATAATATACAAAAAAGCAAGACACTACAGAAGTAAATGTCACTGTATTTGATTTTGGTACCTTGCATCTTGTATATACATTTATCTTATTTGGGAGGGGGAAGGGGAGTAACAAAATGCGGAAACAAGAACACAGGATGACCTATTGCAACAATGATACTCACAAGAAACTATGTTGTAAATAAGCCTTACAACTTTGGGGGCAGTGAATGGTGGAGGTAGGGGAGGGAAGGAATAGTGGGAGAAAAACAGAGGAGGGGGTAACAATGCCGGACAAGAAATGTAGTCATTACCTTACTGATGTAACTGCAACCTCTCTGTTTTCTTTACAAGAAAACAAAATTTAAAAAACAAACAACTGGACTGTAGAACACTTCAAGTCATTTGAAAAAATTTAGAAGATTTTGGACGCATATAGTTTTCCCTTCTGTACTTGTGTAGTTTGGAAACACAAGGAGAAACTTCACAGGTCATTATTTTTGTGTGTCTCTTTTCCTAATAACTTCCTATTCCTTTTGGCTCTGGCTAAGAGCCACTGCCCTCAGGAGTGTTTTAGAGTACCTTTTTGAAAATTCAACTCCTAAATTGTGATTTTAGAGCTGCGACCCAAGGAAATTGTGTGTAATTGTTGAATATACTATCTGGATATTTGAAACAGACTTAATTAAAAAGCTATCAATTAAAAAGTCATTAATTGTACTTCCAATGTATTCAAAGGGAAATAATGGCAGACATTTTTGAGGGAGTATTTACCAAAAAGGGTTTCATCCATAATATTATCAGCTTATGTACTCACCACTGGAATAAATTCTCATACGTGGGGATTCATGGGGACCCATTCTATGGTTACGTGTTTGATTTGGCAGTATATTAGTGACTCTATCCCTGCCTCATTCATTATCTACCATTTAGTTATTGATCCTGTTATAGTGTACCTTGAAGATACTGCTTTTAGACTTTTCCCTGAGCTTTTCTGTCTGTGCTAAATCATGTTAGGTCACTGGAGTCAGTTAAGGTTCCAGAAAATTAATGCAGAAAGATTCCACTGCTTGGCTTTTCGAATGTGTTGATTTGGTCTCACCTGTTAAATTATAAAGCCCTTCACACTGGAGAATCCAGATTTTTAAGAAACATGTTTATAAATATGTGTCACATTTCTTGTGCCCATTATTCCTTTCTCTTATACAGTCAAATTGCAAAATATTGCTGTGATGAGATTGTGAACACAATATAGATTCACAAGTGGGGGAAAGACAAAAAAGAGTTTAGAGGAAAAATCAAGTCTAATGTTTTGAATGTCCCATTGAAATGCAGCTATGCAATCTGGTATGGGTAATACTTTAGATCTCTACTGTCATTAACATTTTTTGCTAGATGAAATTGATCAAGTAAGTTTAGTAAGAATTGTAAAGCAAAGAATAAGAGGGTGGAACAAGATTTGACCTGAGTGATAAGGATGCTATGAAAACTGAAATAAGATATTGTGAAAGAGGAGCCTGTGTCACATTGGGATGGTTTGACATACCTTTATTCAACAAGTATTGAGCATTGAGTGGAGGAATAAAATAAAAGATGAGTGCAGAGGGAGTAAGAGAGAAAACTGGTGACTTCCTCACAATTAAGTCAAAAGCTAGCCCTTTGGACATCCAAAGGTTGTGTTTCTGAAAATACCTTATCTGTTCATTGTTAGTTTGTTTTAGACTATAGTGGAAATTCCCTTATCTTCTTGTTTCTTATCTGTTCTTGATTCCTTCGCTTGTTCATTGACAGCAAGGCTGAAAGCAGTATGTGAGATCTCTGACTTCCTGGAAACTTTTCATCCCTATACTCACAGAAGATGTTTGCTTTGTCTTCTAAATTGCTTTGGCTGGTCTCTAGGGATTTACATCAGGACATATTAGAGGCCAAAAAAAATGGAGGTCCAGTTTATTTTGTGCTTTTCTGAGTTGATTAAGGGGTTATCTTTTTTGCCTACCAAGGTTATAAGGAAAAAAGCTGAATTCTGAGACATACTAACATTAACTGGAGAACTAACCTCATAAACGCAAAGGGACCTTTGAGCTTTCATAATCAAACTGATCTGAATCAGCAAAAAATAAATAAATAAGGCTATTGTAAGGGAAAGCTCAATTCGTGCATTCCTTCTGAAGAAATGCCCCCTTGCTCCTTCCAGGAAGAAACGCTCGTGTACCCTATTCAAAAAGCTATTAATGGAAAAGTGGCACAGTATCAGAAAGGCTGAACATAGGCTTTGGGACTGAAAGCCGTGTTTGAAAATCAGTGCACTACTTAACAACTGGGTGGCTTGAACCAAGGACCCACAACCCCATTGTCTTGGTTTTCCAGCTGTAAAATAGGGACTCTAATGCCTATCTCACAGGGGTTTCAAGAGTTAAAAAAAAGGAACAATGGAAAAACTTATCCTGGTGTTTTCACAAAGGAGGTGTTCAGTCAATGTTAAGCCATATTATCATAATATGAACAATAAAGAGATAGGTTCTATGATCTTCCCACAGCTGAGGAAGAAGGTATTCTTTTTTATATTTTTTTTACTGCAAAGATACTGTACACAGGGGTTACAGTTACATGAGTAAAGCAGTGAGCACACTTCCTATTGATCATTGTTACCCCCTCTTTGTTTTTCCCCTACCATCCCTTCTTCCCTACTTCCCCAACTCCTTCCTCTACCCCCCAAAGTTGTAAAGTTCGTTTTCAACCTAGTGTATTGTACATCTCATTATTACAAAGGGTCAACCTGTATCCTTATTTCAGCTTTTTGTTCTTTCCCTTCCCCTCCCCAAATTAGAAAAAATGTATACAAGATTCAGGGCACCAGAATCAAATACAGTGAAGACAGGGATTATACCATGGGGGATGATCATACGAGAGAAACAAAAAAAAATCATGACCCAGCTAACCCACTTTTGGGCATTTATCCAAACGTTCACAAACTCAGCCATACTAGAGCTACCAGCACAACTGTGTTTGTTGTAGCATTATTCACAATAGCTAATATATGGAACCAACCCAGATGCCCCTCAGTAGATGAATGGATCAAGAAAATGGTACATATATACAAAGTTATTCTATGCCCCTATCAGAAAGAATGACACCTCCCCATTTTTTTAGGAAATGGAAAAACTTGGAAAAAATTATATTAAGTGAGGTAAGCCAGATCCCCCCCAAAATAGGTCCTTTGGTTTCCCTTATCTGTGATAACTAGTATATGTCTAGGACAAGCAGATGGAGGCATTCTTGTTCTACAATGATTAGATAATTTTTTGAGAGCTATAAGATACTTTGTGATGCCAGAGAAACAACAAAACAGTTTCAGATAAATAAGAAGAGACCACAAAATAAAGAAAACAATCTTCTAATGAGCTACCCTAAATGTTGAATTTATGTCGTCTGACTTTTAAACAATCATTTTTAATTAGTGATATGCAGACTACGGATGTACTGAAAAACTTCGAATTTGTTTTGTCACAAAATAAAATTATAACTATTTTCTTTTAGAGATTGTCACTGGTTGCATTTTGTGATTGTAGAATTGAGTGACATTTTGTTCCATAAAACAGAGTAACTGTTCCTATGGGCTGAGTAAAAGTAGTTGGCTTTGTGGAATGGGAGGCGCTGAAAAAGCAGAAGCAATGAATAAAAACAACTACAACAACAAAAAACAATTGGTTATTTCAAAGATCCTGTCCTTGTAAAACTGGGACTAGGAGACAGAACAATAAAATAATAATTGATAGTGTAACAGCATATCACTTCAGGTTATTTTTTTGTAAGGATGAAAACACAAGGAACATCACTATCTCACTGATTGAAAATGGTACATTTATCTCTTCTGATGTCACAAAAAGTGAGATTAACAAGTTTTACTTTGGTGACATGAAACCTGAACATAAATGACTCCATTTTGATTTATTTGGTTTTATTTTGTTGTTGTTCTTTTTAGGGGGGGGTCCGGTCATGGGGCCTGAACTTTGGGCCTAGGCGCTGTCCATCAGCTCTTCAGCTCAAGGCTAGTGCTCTACCACTTGAGCCACAGCAACACTTCCGGCTTTTTTCTTTTTGCTTATGAGGTGCTGAGGAATCGAACCCAGGACTTCATGCATGCAAGGCAAGCGCTCTACCACTGAGTCATCTTCCCAGCCCCTGGGTTTTATTTTTAAAAAAACAACCTTATTTTTTGTCTTTTATTTTTTTGGGGATCAAACCCAGGATGCTGCATTTGCTACATCCCAGCCCTCCATTTCATTTTTTAATCTAATTTATTGGAGCCCAATGTAGAAGTTCTCTCCAAAACAATGCCCTCTTATGTTTTTAATTTATAATATTATATTCTATGAAATCTATTATATCTGCCTATTTTTTATATTGATGAGATAGATGCACTGAAACAGTAATAACTTGCTATAGACGTATCTGTATATAGTTGTTTATTGCTGCAGTAGTTTAGAAACCAAATTATGGTTAAGTGCCCATCAACAGATGAATGGATACAGAAAATATGGTATGTATACACAACGGAGTATTACTCAGCTGTTAAAAAGAGTGAAATTATTTTACTGAAAATGAAGATCATAATGTAAATGAAGTAAGCCAGTTCTACAAAGACAAACATCAGAGGGTTTTTTTTATTTGTAGAAACTAGGGTAAAACAAAATGGCCCAGGTCATGAAATAATAGGGGGACTACTTAGACAGGTAGGAGGGGGAGAAAGAATGAAGGAGAAGGGATAAGAAAGAGTAATAAAAAAGTAATAAGGTCAAAGTATTTTATATGTATATGTGGAAAAAAGTATATTATATGTATGTGTGGAATTGTACAATTAAATATAAATTGTACAATTAAATATAAATCAATACATGATGTAGCATGTATGGGAATTTGAATACTTCTTATAGCAAGATATTGTTTGTATACATATATATGTATTTATATCACAAATATCAATACAACCTTATTTTCTGTTTGTACATATAATATCAGATTTTGCTACACATTTACAGAAAGAAACAGGGGTTGTACTACCTTTAGGTTATTATAAATAATGCTGCTATAAACATCTGTTTACAGGTATCTGTTCTAGTTTCTGCTTAGAAGTTATTGGAGTGACCATATGAGTAACATTGTGGATCACATAATAAATCTATATAAAACTTTTGGAGGAATCACCAAACTTTTTAAAATAGCAGGTGCAATATTTTATGTTGCCTTTAGTAAGGTATAAAAGCTCTAGTTTTTCTTATCACTAACATTTATTTTCATTTTTTGGATTATGGATATCCTAATGGGCATGGGGAAGAATCTCATAATGCTTCTGATTTGTATTTCCCTACTGGCTAATATTGAGCATCTTTTATACTCACTGCTGGTACTCTACCCTGTGATCATCTCCACTTTCAAGTTAAGCATATTCTCATAAGCCATTTGTATATCTCTTCTGGAGAAATATATACTCATATCCTTTGCCAATTTTTAATTAATTTATTAAGGGGAAGAGGTGTCAGACAAATGGAGAGAGAAGTGGTGGTCAAATACAGTAATAATATTCAATGTACCTATGTAGAAATGGAACCAGGTAACTTGAAGGGATAGGTAAAGTTTGACATATTTTTATATTACTGCTTTTGCTAAAGTTCAGTCAGTTCTAGCAATGGAACTGTGTACATTTTTCTCAACAAGAAAAATAAAATTAATTAAAAAATCAATTGACTAGCCTGAAGAAAATTCTTCTAGGAATTGTGGGAAATAAATCTGTATTAAGAGTGAATGGGAAAACAAGGAGTAAAATGGAAGATTCAGAAAGTTGAAGGTAGTTGAAGAGACCTTGAGAAATAGATTCCTTTTCATAACCTTGAGTTTCGCTGGCTAATTAGGCTATAGAATGCTTAGTAAGTCAAAAGCATGTATGTGTATGCATGTGTATGTATGTGTGCTTGTGATGTGCATGTGTGCATGTGTACACAGAACAAGAGCATGAATTGAAAACAAAAATTGGGAAAAAGAGTTCAGTCCAAGTAATTATAGATTTGACAATTTGCATTCTAAGGAATCACTGCTACATTGTTGAGGTAATATAGAGTATGTGCTAACATTTAAAAATGCTGAATAAAATTCATCTTGGAGTTCATGTGTTTTATAGTTTCTCTAAAGTATTATCAGATTTAGTTTTTATTTAGCTTTTCAATGTGCTTTGTGATATATGAAAGTGGAAAATAAGTTTTACCTTAAACATCGCTCAGAAAGGCCTTATAGCTAAAACCTTGGGGGCTGTGGCATGCAACTGCCATCTGGTGACAAAATGCAGGCATAGCAAGGTTGACTACGTGTGTGTGTGTGTGTGTGTGTGTGTGTGTGTGTGTGTGTGTGTGTGTGTGTGTCTGTGTCTGTGTCTGTGTCTGTGTCTGTGTCTGTGTGTAAATATTATTTGAAAAATGAAAGAGATGAAGTTAAACATAAATCTCCCGAGTCTAAATTAATAATAACTTACACACATTCCTACTCACACGTAGAGGTAAAAAACAACTTCTAAAAATATTTCTTTATTAAATTCAGTCATGCAAAGACTTCCATTAATTACTGGTAAAATGGAACTTTTTGAAAGATATAGATTGTTTATTAATTGTGAAGGTTTCATTGTCTTGGTGATCTTGTTTCCACTTGAATATGATGTAAGATGTACACAGCTGAGAAATTTATTTGAAAATGAGAGTATCTGAGGAGACATTTTGTAATGTCTCAATGTCTCATTCTATAGGTTAGAGCTTTTAATAAATAAATAAAGAAGCATTGTTTTTCTAATGTTGTTCATTTTTTTTCTATGTCTACATACTACGCACCAGTCTGGAGAAAAAGAATATTGTCTAAAGGTAATGCAATTTTTTGGTGGCAAAACTAGAATTAGAATAATTGCTAGAATATTAAATAGGCTGACTGCTAGTGTTTTAAGCATATGACTATAGCAAGGACATAAAAAGCTTTGTACTCATTACCTTGCTCATGTAACTGCAACCTCTCTGTACAGTATTTCCACGATAAAAAAACTTATTTTAAAAAAGTTTTAAAAGAATTTGGCTTACTACTTTTCCCCCTTTGGCAATATTTTTTAATTGTGAAAATACCATACAGAGGGGTTACAATTACATGGGCAAGATAGTGAGTACATTTCTTATCAAGCATCGTTGCCTCCTCCTTTGTTTCCCCATACCATCCCTTCCTCTCTCCACCACCCACCCCCACACCCCCCTACCACCATCTTCCCCCACCCCCCAACCCCCACCCCACCAAAGTTGTGAAGTTCGTTTTTTGACATAACGTCTTGTACATCTCATTGTTGTAATGGGTCTACCTGTAAGAAGGACATTATGATTTATTATTTTGGAATTCTTATATTGCTTTTTTTGTGAGATATTCACTCTAGTTGAACATTTATGTTTCCCACCCACCCAAACCACTCTCAGCAGTGACCTCCAACAAGCCATGTCTCCACACTATTTCCACACTTTCATCCCCATGTAGCCAATAAATTATGTCAGAATTAAAGCTACTTGATTTCCAAAATTAAGTTGTAAGAAACATTGCAGCCTCCACTTTAAGTCATTCAAGTTCTTGTTTTGGAACTCTGAGACAACATACATGAATTCACTTATGGCCAGATGTTTATGGCTCATACCTATTATCTTAGCTACTCAGGAGGCTGAGAATTGAGGGATAAGGTTTGAAGGCAGCTTGGGCAGGAAAGTCCATGGGGCTATTATCTGCAATTAGCCAGAAAAAAACTGGAAGTGGAGCTGTGGAAACTGGAAGTAGAGCTGTGGCTCAAGTAGAATCCACTTACTTGCCTGAGCTTTCTTTGGGCTGTGGGGTGTGGGAGAAGACAGTGGGCACTTCTAAGATCAATTTTAAAGTCATGTCCCAAGGTAATAGACATGCTTGTAAAAATCCACTAGGTCGGGGCTGGGAAGATGGCTCAGTGGTAGAGCGCTTGCCTTGCATGCCTGAGGCCCTGGGTTCGATTCCTCAGCACCACATAAGCAAAAAG
>NW_012267304.1:7854824-7873119 GCF_000151885.1 Dipodomys ordii
ACTGTGGCTCAAGTGGTAGAGTGCTAGCCTTGAGCTGAAGAGCTGAGGGACAGCGCCCAGGCCCAGAGTTCAGGCCCCACGTCCGGACCCAAAAAAAAAAAAATCCACTAGGTCATAAATACAAGTTTAGCTGCTAAGTGAGTACCATGGAGTAACCTCAAGTAAGGAACATGGGAATGACTTAAGTTAGCCCTGTCTCTATTCCTGACCCACAAAGTAGAGACGAATCAACATAAATAATACAGAAAAGTTCTCTAAAGAATAATGACATTTACTTGGGAAGAGTAGAATACTAAAATGGGAATAGGGATGCTATAGTAAATGATACCCATATTCAAAGGGTTGTAGATAAAGAAAAGCTTTTAAAGGCAAAAGGAACAATGTATTCAAATTACTTGGGCTCCAGTTCCTTTCTATTGGAGACCTGAGGCAGGAGTTGGTGTCAGGTTCTGTTACTGGGCAGGTATTCTACATCTTGTTCGGATTGCTGCACTCTTGAAGCATACAAAGGATAAAATTGGTCACAGAAATCTGTGCATACATTTGAGGTATGTAAAGTATGGAGTAAATATAGAAGGAAAAGGAATTTCTTAAAGTGTTTCAGAAGGTCCTTAGGAGAGTACTTACCTCAGACAGGTTCAAAATGGGTTCAACTCTTTCATTTTTTTCTGAATGTAACAAGGAAAACTTCAGCAACTTTCACAGATATAGTGAAATATTTATTATATTTAAGTGTGAGGGATGATTTGTTACTCTGCAATAGATTAAGTAAAACCTTACTAAATTTTATTTTTCTTCAACCATTTGTTTACTAGTTACACATCAAGAAACTTTTCAATTTCTTTCTTGAATTTACTTTTTCTTAGGCTCAGCTCTACTTTGCTCCCATGTCATATAAACAAGCACTGCAATATAATCTAATTTATAAGCTAATCCTGTCTGTTCCACTGCACCGTGGGATGCTAGAGGGTGTGTCTTATTACTCCTTCTCTTCCACCTATACCTCCTCCTCCTCCTCCCCTCTTCTTTCTCCTGTTTCTTCTTCCTTTTATTTTGCCAGTATCAGGGTTTGAATTCAGAACCGCACACTCACCCAACTCATTTGCTTAACTGGTCCTCCATCACTTGAGGCACACCTCCAGCCCTGCTTCAGAGTTAGAGCCTCTCAGACCATTCTGCCTGACTTCAAAGCATGATGGTATGGACCTCAGCCTCCATAATAGCTGGGATTACAAGTATGAGACACTGGCACTGGGCTGTCTCTTTCCCAATTCTAAGAGCTCACTTCAGATATGGACACATAATGGTATTTAAACTAAATCATTGAATCTTAATATTGGAGAGACTTTAGATGTCATTTACAACTACCCAACAGCCAGGTGCCAGTGGCTCACACCTATCTATAATCCTATCTACTCAGGAGGGTGAGATCTGAGGATAGAAGTTCAAAGCCAGCCCAAGCAGAAAAGTCCACATGAGACTTTTATCTCCAATTAGTTACTCAAAAACTGAAAGTGGCACTAAGCTCAAAGTGGTAGAGTGCTAGCCTTGAACTCAGGGACAGTGCCCAGTTCCTGAGTTCAAGCCCCATATCTGACAAAAAGAAAAGAAAAGAATAAATAAAACAATTCAATTTGACCTACCAAGAATTTGCTCATTGAGCTTATAGAATAAGCCCCTATTGTGATGGGAAATTACTGTTTTCGAATGCAGCTTATCCTGTCTTTAAACAGCTCAGACTTGTTAGATGGCTTGTCAGCTTGTCTCCCCCTCCAATCACTTTTCATTTCAGCTCATCTCAGACTCATGTATCTGTTAATGTTCATTTCTGCTCACTGACCTAATATAATCATACTTAAATCTTTTAATATTGTGCCTTGTGTACTTAACTTTATTACAAGGCTGAAAATATGGGAGCTGTCTTAGACCTATTTTACTTTCTGCTCTTGGAATATGTTGAACTAACCTGTAACTCAATGTATGGTCTTAGCTGATAGACCAATGGAATGAATTAGCTAAGAATATGGCCTTTGGAATCAGACATGTTAAGTCCAAATCTTGATATTTCCATCTACTGGTGGTTATAAGGAAATTGATATTACTTGACCTAAATAACTGCCAATTTGTCCATCTGGAAAAAGGAAACTCATATACACACATAACACCTTAGTATATAGTACTATATATAGCAAACTGCTGAAACTAAAATAAAATTCTCAACTTGTTCAGGACTCTAATTACTATTATAGAAACACAGAGCAAACTGACCAAATTAAGTTTTTGTTTTTGTACTGAATCCTGAATAACTGCTGGGTTTTATTCTGTCTTCCTTATCTCTCAGCCTCACCTTTGCTCAGCTACTTTCTCTATAAATCTTTACTTTGGTGACATTAGATGTTTTTAAAGCTTATCTGATTTTGCTTTTTTTCCTATGAAATATTTGATTACCAATGCTTGAAGAAAAGTAGATGATTTGAATGTATATATAATCCCATTTATATAACCAGGTAAGTAGGAAAGGCTTTTGTTACAACCTTAGTCACAAAATGATTTGCAATCAAAGCCGATGTGTCACTTGCAAAACAATGTGGATTCTATAGACAAATTTATCATCTGATTCATTAATTTAAAAACAGCAAATTCATACCATAAACCTTTGAGAACCTATTTATCTTGGTTTCAACATTGCTATGTGACGTTTTTGATCTCAATTTCCTCTAGTACAAGTCAAGTACACTAAGTTAATTTGCTGAATGGACTTAAAGACCTCACAAGAAATTTATTATTATTATTATTATTATTGTGAAAATACTTTACAGAGGGGTTACAATTACATGAGCAAGGTAATGAGCACATTTCTTATCAAGCATTGTTCCATCCTCCTTTGTTTCCCCTTCCCATCCCTTCCCATCCCTCCCCCCACCCTGCCCCATTCTCCCCTCCCTTCCCCCAGCCCCTCCCCTCCCCCTCCCCCTCCCCCCTCCTCCCCAGCCAAAGTTGTATTTCGACATAACATCTTGTATGTCTCATTGTTGCAATGGGTCCACCTGTATCTCTATTTAAACAATTTGTTTTTTTCCCTTCCCCTCCCCAAATTATACCAACATCAAATACAGTGAAAAACAGGGGTTATACCAAGGGGGAGGGCCATAAAAAGCAACAAAGAAATCATCTTACAAATATGTTAGAAACAATAGCAAAAAAGAAAAACCATTTGAGTCCTTATCTAGGGGCTCATTTGAGAATTGGGTTTTAATCATCTTTTTTGCTCTGACACATATAACATAATATGGTACACAGCAGATACTCAATGAACGTTTTTGCATTAAATTCTTTTTCAACAATATAAAGTACTATGTAAATACATGTTATTATTTATTAAGAAAAACAGAACTGTGGTCAGTTGGTGGGAGTGTAAACTTGTTCACTTTGGAAAGCAGTATGGAGGTTCCTCAAAAGACTCCACATAGAGCTCCCCTAAGACCCAGCAATCCCACTTTTGAGCATTTACCCAAATGATCACAAACAAGGCCACACTAAAGCTACCAGCACGACTATGTTTATTGTAGCATTATTTACCATAGCTAAGATATGGAACCAATCAATTTTTGATGGTGTGGTAAGTACATGCAATCACAAAATTCTGTGGTAAAGAATTAACTATAGTGTTTCCTAGTTTTAGCTTTGACATGACTCTTGTAAAAATGTACATTGCCATGAAATATTATTTTGTTGGTGATGGGGCTGGAACTCAGGGTTTTGGCACTGTCCTTTAGATATTTTACTCAAGGCTAGCACTCTACCACTTTGAGCCACAGCACCACTTCTGGTTTTCTGGTGGTTATTCAGAAATAAGAATCTCCTGGGACTTTCCAGTTTTGCTTTTTGATGGTTATTTTCAAACTGTTATCATCCAGATCTCAGTTTCCTGAGTAGCTAGGATTAGAGACATGAGCCACCATCATGTTGGTAATAGTTATTAGACTTCACTCTTCATCAAACTCTTCGGAATAGGTTGCAAGAAATGCAAATTCTGATTGATAAAATAGGTAACATACTGAGAAATATCACTGTAGACATTAAACGAGTTCCTGTCTTAGTCTCATCATTAAGGGAAGGCCTATAAGTGAATGTTACTATCTGTTTTTCATATTAAATAGCTGTGAAGTTAAGCAATTTGTAACTATTTTGTCTAGTTTTGTTCCACCATATCTTCTCTTTTGGGCATGGCTACCCAAATATAACTACTTTAATTAATAAGTTCAAAGGTAATTACTTTTTTGTCAGTAATGGGGCTTGAACTCTTGGCTGGGTGCTGTCCCACAGCTCTTCAGCGCTCTACCACTTGAGCCACAGTGCCACTTCTGGTTTTTGGTGGTTAATTGGAGATAAGAGTCTCATGGATTTTCCTGCCCTAGCTGGCTTTGAACATGATCCTCAGCTCTCAGCCTCCTGAGTAGCTAGAATTACAGGTGTGAGCCACTGGCACTTGGTGATAATTACAATTTTTTAAAAAATTAGTTGTGGTGTTTGAACTCTTGGCTTGGGCGGTGTCCCTCAGCTCTTCAGCTCACGGTGAGTGCTCTACCACTTGAGCCACAGCACCACTTCTGGTTTTCTGGTGGTTTATTGGAGATGAGTCTCATGGACTTTCCTGCCTGGGCTGGCTTTGAACTGTGATCCTCAGATCTACAGCTCCTGCGTAGCTATTATTACAGGTATGAGCCACTGGCACCTGGTGGTCATTAATTTTTTTTATTCTCTATAAACTCTTCAGTTTTTCCATTCATGTGCATAAATTTTTATGTATAAGGTCATACACAAAAACTCAGGCCAATTTGTTGCTCCATTCTAGCTAGTTCAATTTGTGCTATCATTATTCAACATTTCTCTGTACTTCATCTATTGTTTATGAAGATCATGAAACCAGAATAGAATTCTCAGGCAAAGCTGTATTTGGGCTCAGCATTGATGAAGCATCAGAATTTCCAAAGATATGTTCAGAAAAGGCATATACAAAACAGTCAATAGTGTAAGCAAATACATGAGATAGTGGAGTATTTGCATATATTTATATATTCCATGGAACATTACTCAGCTATAAAGAAAATTTAAAAATTGCATGTGCAGTAAATTGGATGAAACTGGAAAATCTTAGTTTAAAGCCAGCCTGGGCAGAAAAATCCACAAGACTCCTATGGCTCAGGTAGTAGAGCACCAACCAGGAGAAAAAAACTAACAAACAAATGAGAGTGTGAAGCCCTGAGCTCAAGATAGAACATGTTGTATTAGTTGATCAATTCCTGTGTTTTGAAATTTCTGTTCTACACTACAGTAAAACTTTTGGTACATCCTCTTTGGCTCTTATGGCCAACTGTCATTGGTCAAGTACTTGGCCAACATCAATACATAGTCTCTGCACAGATTGGACTTTTGATTCTTGAGATTTTTCCATTGCAAGCTTGGCATATGCCGGTTTCAAACATTTTCCAAATTTTTTAAAATTTTTATTTTATTGTAAAGATGCTGTACAGAGAAGTTACAATTACATAAGGCAATGAGTACATTTCTTGTCCATCAGTGTTACCCCTTCCCTTGTTGTTGTCCCACTATTCTTTCCCACACTGCCCCCCACACACACTTGAAGCTGTAAAGTTAGTTTCCAATATACTGTCCTGTGGGTACTATGGGTATTATTGTTGCAATGGGTCATCCTGAAACACTTTCCAAATTTAAGTTGTAGCACATTGGGAAGATTCATCAAGATTCAGTGATATTTGATGCCATTTCTCAGCATGTCTTATATATCAAGAGCTTGAACTCCTTTTTATAGAGGAGGACGTGGAGGGAAAAGAATAGTGAAGAGGTAGAATATTAAGAGTTTGAAGGATAGAAATACAGGCGTATGGTAAATGTTCAAAGTTAGATCAAGTGCACTGGTGGCTAGACAAGTGAATTTTTATTTTTAGGTAAAGGTGTTTTATTTTTAAACAGGCTGCTTAGTTATAGCATTTTTGTATAATCAATAGGAACAAGTTTGCAGTAAATATTTTCTGTTTGCTAAAATGTTTGAAAACACGAAAATGGCCATTTTTCAGGTGATACCTTAATCACCTTTTATCAGGTGTAATTTTTCAATCATGCATTTGAAGTGCAATCTTTTACTTGAAACTTCTTAATCATTGAACACTGGCAAAATGAAATATGTTATTGGAACACCAGGGAAGGTAATTTTTTCAACCACCAACTTTTAAAACTGTTTTGTTATTCAAAACTTGTGTTTCAAACCACGGAAAATTGTGTTTTTCTTTTCTAAAATAGTACAGTTTATTATCAGAAGAACTTTGAAAATATGCATTTTTAGAAAAGATAATACATAGGATCCTTATCCTATAACAGGGACACACAAAATCACAAGTAATTACAGGATTTTTCATGTAGAGGATGATGCTTTGTATATACTTTTGTATTCTAATTTTTACTCTAACATATTTTGTTGAACATTTTATTGTGCAAAAATATTTTTTTCTAAAATATAGCTATAATTGCTGTATAAAGTATATCAAATAGCTCCACTATGCTTTAATTTACCATTTCTCTACTGCAGGAATTCTGGTGATTCTATGTACAAGATATTTCAAGCCATAAGGCTACAACCAAAACTAACTTGTCAGTAATTTTTGGTATCCATATCAGGATTTGAAGTCATGATCTCACATTCTTGTTTGGCTTTCTTGCTCCTGCTGGCACTCTGCCATTTCAGTCACACTTCCAATCTGGCTTTTTCTACTTAATGTTGGAGACTTTTTTGCCCAGGCTTAGATCGGCAGGCTGAGAACCTCCAATCCTCAGATCTCAGCTTCCTGAGTACCCAGAATTAGGTAGGAGACACTGGTTCTCAACTGTTTTACTATATTTCTGATAATACCTGTATATTAAAATTATTGGGTTCAACTATATGAATATGCTGGAGAGTTTGTTTTTACATTCTATTTATTCAGTCATTGAAATAACATATAAGCATATGTATTTCACAGTATTCTCAAGAGAAAGAAGTATTAGCACAATGTAGAAATAGCATTTTCTTTTGTTTACAGTACACTGAAAGAACAGGTATTCAGAAAACCCTTTCCATTAATAGCAAGACAAAACAAAGTATAATAAAAATACAAGTATCTTTTTTATTTTGGCTGGTCTGGGGGTTTGAACACGGCCTGGCTGCTGTTTCTGAGCTTCTTTTGCTCAGGTCTAGTGTTATACCCCTTCAACCACAGCATCACTTCTAGCTTTTTTGAGTAGTTTATTGGAGTTAAGAGTATCATAGAATTTCTTGCCGGGCCTGGCTTTGAGCCATGATCCTCAGATCTCAGGCTCCCGAGTAGCTAGGATTGCAGACATTAGCCACCACTGTTTGGCTTGTATATCTTTTTGAATACATCTGTAAACAAGAAATCATTGGGCTGGGAAGATGGCTCAATGGTGGAGTGCTTGCCTTGCATGCATGAGGCCCTGGGTTCGATTCCTCAGCACCACATAAGAAGAAAAAGCTGGAAGTGGCACAGAGGTTCAAGTGGTAGAGTGCTAGCCTTGAGCTGAAGAGCTCAGGGACAGCACCCAGGCCCAGAATTCAGGCTCCACAATGACAAAATCAAACAAACAAGAAATCATTATCCAGCTAGATAGAATGACTCATTGTTACAATCCTACCCTAGCAGCTATCAGGAAAATTATGTTTAAGGACAGCCCAATAAAAAAATTAGTAAGATCCCATTTCAAGCAATAGCTGGGCCTGGTGCCATGTGCCTGTCATCCCAGCTGCAAAAAAGGCTGTGATCAGGAAGACTGAGATTTTAGGTCAGTCCAGGCTCTCATCTCAATTGAAAAAATAACCTGGGCTTATTCTCACATATAATCCCAGACTTAAGGCAGGAAGCATGAACAGGAGGATTTTGTTCATACTGGCCCAGAAAAAGAAATGCAACCATCTACTTAGAAACAACCATATCAAAAGGGTCATATCTATATGTATATGTGGCCTAAGCAGTAAAGAACTTGCTTAGCAAGCATGAAGCAGCACTGAGTTTGAAAGTCCAGCATTGAACTTAAAAGTCTTGAACTTTGTTTTTCTCGGTTGTATGATTCAAAGAGCATGAAACAAAAGCTTATGGTTTAGAAGTGGAGGTGTGCCTCTAGTGGTAGAATGCTAGCTAGCCTTGAGTGAAAAAAAAAACACAAAGACAGTGCCTAGACCCTAAATTTGACAGCAAGAGTACACACACACACACACACACACACACACACACACACACACACACACACGCTTGTGGTTCACCTATGATGGAAGATCTAGCAGGAGATAATTCCATAAAAATTGTCTTAAATGAATCGCAGAAGAATTTATAAGTTAGTTAGGAATAAATCTGTAAAGCTAAATCTCTACTATTTTGTCTAAAATCCTAATGTTGAATTTCATTTCAAAGAAACTCAGGCTAATGGTTCTCCTAAGTGCCTGAAAAAGCCAAAGTTAAATTTTATTTTTATGGAACTCATCTTCATCACAAGCCCAAGAATTTTTTATTGAGAGTAATTAAAGAAAAAAATGTCAGGATAATGTATTCCACTCTAGATAATTAGTTAACTTCAAGCAGAATAAATAACATTTATTCTTATATCCAACTGCAGAAAATAAAAGATAAAGAGAAATCAGATGAACATTTACCTGTAGAGGAGCAAGTATTAGAATTATATTGAATTTCTTATTATAGCTTTGTAAACAAGAAGAAAGTGAAGTGTCTAAAAACTCCACTTATCTAGAATTCTGTATCCAAAAACTATCTTTTTAATGTAAGGTGAATTACTGGGCATGATGGCTCATACTGATAATCAAATCTATACTAGAAGGAGAGACAGACCAAGACCAGCTTTAAGAAAAAGTATCATAACTTGTCAAAACCAAACTAAAGCAAAAATGGTTGGGGTGTGGCTTAAGTAGTAAACACCTTGAGTTAAAACTGTAGTATTACCAAAGGGGAAAAAGGAGAAATAAATTCTTTATCAGAAAAACAAAAATTGAAGGGATTCATTGCCTTTAGACCTTCCTTGCAAAAACAATGTAGTTTTCTAAACAGAATCTTGCTATATAGTTGAGGCTGGTCCTGAACTTGAGGAATTTCTGCTTCAACCTCATGAGTGTAGGGATTACAGGTATGTTGACAACACCTGGTACAAAAACTGTTAAAAGTTGTTTAGAAAGAAGGAAATTGATATAGGTCAGAGCTAGAATTAACATGAAGAATTAAATTAAAGAGGGAATAAATGAATATTATAGGAAAATATTTTATCCTTCTATTCTTAATCATTATAACAGATAACATTCATTAAACATAATATCATAAGGTGATTGTGTCTTATGAATGAGTGAAATGAGTTACACTAATGTTTTGAGGGGCAGTAAGGAGGAGTTGGTAATATTCCATTATATGGTACTGCATATCTATGAAGTATTATTTTGTCACCTAAAAGTGGGCTTGGATTTGTTCTAAATGTTTAGTGTAAACTCAAGGACAAGTAATTTAAAAATTTTAAATAAATGAGATATACGAAATTTCTCTAGAAATAAGGAGCAATAGGAGATATGAACATTTACTTTGTGGAAATGGCTCAAGTGATTTTAGAGGCTGGAAAGTCCTATAGCATATTTTTGCCAAATAAAAACCTGGATTCAAGTTCACTTCCAAAGCATTTAGCACTAGGGAAACTGATGATATAAAGCATAGTTCAAGAGCTGAAGATTGATGTTGGATCTCCCATACTAGGCATGAAGCATATAGAACAAATCCCTCATTTCTATTTTTTTCCAAGCCCTCGACAGGAATGATTGATGTTCACTTGCATTCAGTAGAGCAATTTAATTTTCTGAGTCCACTAATCTGCATTCTAATGTCATCTGTAAACTACATCATTGATATGCTACCAAATAATATTTAATCTGTGCAAACTATGGGACACATAAAATTTACCATTACAGAGTAGAATTGATTGGCTGAGAGGAAAAACAAGAAATTATGTAAAATGCATACTTTAAACCACAGAAGGCCCTAAGTTTCAATCGTAGAAGTGCCAAACAACAACAACCCTCCTAAAAGTAAAGAGGAAGTAAAAGAGTAGAAGGCAAAAGGGAAAGCTCAGAGAATAAATAGGGATGGCAAAAAGAAACAGTAACAAATATGCTACATATTAATTTAACTATATTAATAATTATTTTAAAAGTCAATGATCTACATATACAAACTAAAAGCCTGAGAATATCTGAGTGGAAACAAAAACATAACCCAACTAGAGTTGTCTCTTAATATGTATGGAAATTTGAATCCAGGATAGGCTCCCCGCTACCATACACAAGTTCTCAGATACTCAAGTCACTTCCAGATACTCAAATCCCTTATATAAATGACATTTAACTTGATATGACCTATTCACCTCTTCCTGTATACTTTACCACATCTCCAGAGTACTTATAATACTAAACATAATGTGAATGCTATGTTAATACACTTGTTGTATTTCATTGTTTTGTGAGTAGTGCTGAGAAAAATAGATATACATGTTCAGTTGCAGATGCATATTTTTCTTTAAAGTAGTTATACAAAGGAATTGCCATTAATCCAAGAAATTTATGAATACAATGTATCTTGATCAATGTCACCAGATGCACTAAAAAAACATTTTTGATTCCTGCTTGGTTGATACCATGTATGTAGAACTCAAAGATTCAAGGGGTAACTGTGCATGTTGTCTCTAAGAAATCTGAATGAAAATAATGATTCAGAAATTTGAATATAAAGGGAATAAGTATGGTAAATCATATTAAATAGTAAAAAGGAAACTAGACTAGCTATGGTAATATTATATATTACATGATATCCAAACCAGAGCAACAAAAAGTATCAAGGATGAAGAGGAGAATAATAATAAGGGTTTAGTTCTCTATGAGGGCAAAACAATACTGAATGCACTTAATCCTAGCAAAGTATGTTAATATGTTTCAGCATATATTAATTATAATATAATATTATAATTTCACTGCTCCATAAGGTATCCAGATTAAATATTTGGGGCATGCCTGTGAGGTAGTTTCCAGCTGCCATTAGAATTCAAATTAGTGGGCTCAGCAAATTAGATTGACCAATGTCGGTAAGTATCCAGTGTAGATATCTATCTATCTAATGTATATGTATAACATATACATTATATTATGTATAACATAATATAAAAATGATATATACCATACTATGATTGTATTCGTAAAACCTAACACAATTTCAAAGAGAATCCACTATTACATTTGAATACTTAAATATCCCTCTATCAGAAATTGTGGACCTAGTTAACTGAAAATCAGTTCAGGACGTGGGCAAACACAATCAATGGTATCAAATTGACATTTACATAACCCTTCATCAAATAGCAGCAAAATGCCTGCTCTTCTCAAGCCACACAGACTATTCACTAAAATGAAGTATATTCTGAGCCATACAACACAACTAAGGAATTGATAAATAGAACTCCCACACATGAAAATAGAAAGAGGACTAAGAGAAAGCAGACCAGCTAAAGGAGGGCAAGAGATGGTAATGGAGAGAAGATATAATCAAAGTACATTTTGTGGTTGTATGAAAAATGTCACAATGGAACCCAGTATTTTGTGCAATTATTACACATTAAGGAAATACGAAAAATGAAGTTTTACACAAATATGTACTCAGATGTCAATAAATTAAACATGATCAATATAGAAATATTTCAAAAGTTCCAATCTTCAGATTAAACACTAAACTTCTTCAGAACACGAGTCAAAGAAGAAAGTGTAAGATAACAAATTTAAAAAATATTTTGAGCTTGTGGCTGAGGGTATACCTCAGTGGTAGAGCACTTGCCTAGCATTCATAAGGCCATTGACTTGATCCCCAATCTTCTTGCAAACTCCTCCTAAGACAAAATTTAATATCTTGAGAAAATAAAAATTAAAATACAAAGTGAGATGCTGAGATCTGAAGACTGTAGTTTGAAGACAGCCCAGGCAGGAAAATCCATGAGACTTAGCTCAATTTACCACCAGACCACCAGAAGTGATGACGTGGCTCCAAGTGGTAGTCTTGAGAGTAACAGCTTGGGGATAGTGGCCAGGCACTGAGTTCAAGGCCCACAACCAACAACAACAGCAAAAAGAAAAAAACCCACCCCCCCCAAAAAAAAACCAGTGTATCGAATTTCTGGGATACAATTAAAGAAATACTTAGATAATAATTAGTGGCATTAAAGGTATATATTAGAAAAAAACAAGGTTTTAAATTAGGAATCTAGGTTTCCACTTTGGGAAACTAATAAAAAATATTTCCTGACAAAGCAGAAGAAAATAAAGACTAAGTAGCATTTCTGTTGAAATTTCTTTCACAAAGCTAAAACAGAAAAAAATAATCTTTGAGACCAGTACCACTAGAAAACCAAAACCAAAGATACAGTATCATAAGAAAGAAAAACCGCACACCAATATGAGCATGAAAACAGATCAAAATTCCTCAACAAAATACTGTTTTATCAGATTCAATAATATATGAAAAAATTATTAATAGTATATTTATTGTAAAGATAATGTACAGAAGAGTTAGTTACATGAGTAACTGTAAATGAGTACACATCCTATGGAGCATTGGTACACCATCCTTTGTTTTTCCCCTACCATCCCTTCCCTCCCAACCTTCCCAATTCCACCCTCCCCCACATGAAGTTGTAAAGTTAGTTTTTAACATAGTGTCTTGTACATCTCATTGTTATAATGGGTTGACCTGTATCCTTATTTCAGCATTTTGTTATTTCCCTTCCCCTTCCCAAATTAGAAAAATGTATATACAAGATGCAGAGCACCAGAATAAAATACAGTGAAAACAGGGGTTGTACCATGGAAGAAGAATGTACAAAAGAAACAACAGAACATTTTAAGTGCATTAAAAACAACAGGAAGTGGGAAAACCTCCCATGCTCCTGGATTGGAAGGATCAACATCATGAAAATGGCAATACTTCCCAAGGCTATCTACAAATTCAATGTGATACTATCAATATTCCAACCTCATTCTTCAATGAAATAGAAGAAGCAACCCCAAAATTCATATGGAACAATGAAAGACCCCCTAATAGCAAAAAACGATCCTTTACAGAAAGAAGAGTGCTGAAGTAATATCAATACCAAATTTCAAACTCTACTATAAAGCCATAGTAATTAAAACAGCTTGGCACTGGCACAAGAAGAGACCTGGGGACCAATGGAACAGAATTGAAAACCCAGAAATAAACCCACAGACCTATAGCCACCTAATCTTCAATAAGGGTACTAAAAAAATAGAATGGAAGAAAGACAGCCTCCCCTGGATCATTTTTAGTGATCAGAAATAAGAAGATTTTTTCAGTTAACATCATGCATAAACCAAGATTCTCTACTACTCATGACTTTAATTTCATATTTTACTGTTCCCATAAATGTTAGATCAAGAAAAGTAAATAAAATAAATTAAAATAAGAAAGAAGACCTTATTTGGAAAATGTCATGATTGTAAATGTACAAAATCCCAAGGAACCAACAAAAACCTCTGGATTTTAATTATAGTAACATAAACTTAAAATGTAAGTCCCTGCATGTATTTTCATGGCTGGAAATCTAATTTATTCATTCATTCATTCATTTGCTAGGCAATCCAAGCAAGCCTCAAGTTCCTGATCTTACTTCTGCCTCCCTATACCTTTAATTGCAAGCCTGTCTACAACACTTGATATAGTTATGGGTTGTTTGTGTGTGTGTTTGTGTGTGTGTGTGTGTGTGTGTATGTGTGTGCGCATGTGCGTGCGCATATGTCTGCCAGTCCTGGGGCTTGAACTCAGTGTCCACGTGCCATTCCTGGGGTTTTGTGCTCAAGACTAGTGCTCTACCACTTAGGCCACAGTTCTACTTCTGTGGTTTTGTTTTGATATTTAATTGTAGATAAGAGTCGCATGGACCTTCTTGCATGGATTAGCTTTGAAATTTGATTCTCAGATATCAGCCTCTTGTGTATCTAGGATTAAAGGCATGAGCCACAGGTGCCTGACAGTTATTAATTTTTTTATAATAAAAGAAAATCTGACTGTACAGATGTAATACTGGTTCTCCATTCATATATTGAAATAATGTCTTTGTGTTTTATAAGCTTTGATAGCTATGAATAAAGCTGCTATAAATATTTGTATCATGAACTTTCGTATAGATATGTTTTCAATTCAATCAAAACAAAAATTGCCAGTTCATATAATCGAAGTGATAGTGTTTTTAAAATTCTGCATGAAACAACTGCCCAATTAATAAGTGGATAAATATTTAAAGAGAGACTACTCTGAAGAGGAAATAAGAATGGCCAGCAAGGCACCAGTGGCTCACACCTGTAATCATAGCTTCTCAGGAGGTTGAGATCTGAGGATCACGGTTCAAAGCCAGCCCATGCAGGAAAGTCCATGAGGCTCTTATCTCCAATAAACCACTAGGAAACCAGAAGTGGCACTGTGGCTCAAGCAGTAGAACACTAACCTTGTGCTGAAGAGCACCCAAGCCCAAGTGTTCAAGTTCCATGACCAACAGCAACACAAAAATGAACAATAGACACATGAAGAAATGCTCAGCTTCTCTAGCCATAAAAGAAATGCAAATCAAAACAACATTGAGATTCCACCTCTCCCCAGTTACAATGGCTATAACCAAGAAATCTAATAACAACAGATGTTGGAGGGGATGTGGCCTAAAGTGAACCCTACTGCATTGTTGGTGGGAGTGTAAACTTCTTCAGTCACTCTGGAAATCAGCATGGAGGTTCCTCAAAAGACTCCACATAGAGCTCTCTCTGACTCAACAATCCCACTTTTGAGCATTTATCCAAATGACCACAAAAAAAGGCCATACTAAAGCTACCAGCACAACTATGTTTATCACAGGATTATTCACCATATCTAAGATATGGAACCAACCCAGATGCCCCTTAATAGATGAATGGATCAAGAAAATGTGGTATATATACACAATGGAATTCTATGCCTCCACCAGAAAGAATGACATTGCCCCATGGAAAGACTTGAAAAAAATCATATTAAGTGAAGTAATCCAAGCCCAAAGAAACATAGTTCCCATTGTTTCCCTTATTTGCAATAACTAGTATATATTTTGGACAAGCAGAAAAGATCAAATGCTATGGACATATGATCATATAAGTTGATGCTAAGCTAAATGAAAGCAAAGATAGGGACACAAGAGATTTTATCTTTGTTGTTGTTTTTAGTGTACTTATAATGTACTGTGTGATTTTTTATTGTTTCTTTTGAATTTTCTTCACTCATGGTATAATTCGTTTTCACTGTATTGGATTCCAGTGCCCTCCATCTTGTATGTACATTTTTCTTATTTGGGGAGGCAAACGGAAATAAGAAAATGCTGAAACAAGGATACAGGTCGACCCATTTTAACAATGAGATGTAGAAGATACTATGCTGAAATCGAACTTTACTGTTTTGGCGGGGAGAATGGGGGAATTGGGGAGGTGGGGAGGGAAGGGATAGTAGAGGAAAAACAAAGGATGAGGTAACAATGGGGGAGGGGAGGAAGGGATGATAAGGAGAAACAAAGAAGGAGGCAACAATGCTTGATAAGAAATGTACTCAATACCTTGCTCATGTAATTGTAATCCCTCTGTACGGTATTTTCACAATAAAAAATGTTCGATAATACGTGTACTCATTTCCTTACTCATGTAAATATATCCCCTCTGTATGTTATCTTTACAATGAAAATATACATTAAAATACATATTAAAATATCTCATTATGTTTAGAATTTTGAGAAGCTAAACAATGGTTTTACCATTTTCCTATCCTCAGTCGTAATTATTAAAATTCCTGTTGTTCCACAGTATAGCCAACGTTTGATGCTGCCAAGGTTTTGGATTTTTCCATTCTAATAGGTGTGTAAGTAACATTTTACATGTCATTATTAGTTATTTTCATTTCCCATTTGATGTGTCATCTAGCCAGAACCTAAGATTTCATAGGAGACACATATAAAACCTCCATGTTTCACATTAAGTGGAATTCATTAGTAAGTTCTTATTTTGTTTACAAAAATAAATGAATATCACAGCACAGTTTTTGCATTAAATTCATGCCGGAATTTAAAAAATCCTTTATAAAAAAATTTGCAATGAAGGGAAATTCATTTTGTCACCATAAATATTACTAATATTTTCAGAAAATTATGTTTGTTTACTTAAATAAATGCTATTTGAATAACTCTTCTGATATGTTGTCTCTCAGTAAGAAGACTTCCAACTATAAATATAGTATATGACTTTTTATCCTTATATTTCTTTCAAGTGAATCTAGTTTCGTGTAGAACCTGAACTGTGTTACACTGAAGCAACATTTTAGATGAGTAATATTTAGTTAAAAATAAGTTTTTAATTTAATTTTGTGCATTTATTAACATCATGGTTGTAAAAGAATCATGAATACATTTTGGAGTCCAAAGTTGTTACTTCATGTTTTGTGGTATCACATTATAATCAATTACCAGCAATTGAATCCCCAATATTTTCATTATTTGCCTTTTTGTCTGCATACCACAATTCAAACTTTCATTTTCTTCTAACAGTGACTTTTCCTGTTTTCTTTTTAATGTGAACTACATCTCATTTCCCCACACAAAAAGAGCTATAAAAGTGAACCAGCGTTAATTGGCAGTTCTGTGTAGACCATTGATTTGTACAAAGGATAGTAAACTTTCCTGAAAGCTAAAAATGATCTGTAGACAATGTAGCCTATACATCCCTGAAGGATTATCTTTAAATAATTCTTCCCCTAGAGGCCCTAAATCATTACCCCTTATGTGTTATGGAACTCCCGAGAGAGCTTTTGAGACAACCTTAACTGTTAATGTTTAATGTTCCATAAACTACTGTCAGGATAAAATTCTCTTTTCTGTCTTACCTACTGTTTTAGCCTATTTCCATGTAAATTTTCTCTGAAGGCAGCTACTGTGCCTCAAGTTCAACCATATTCTGACAACTGATATTAAAAAAGAGCATGAAGCCTATGTTTTTGACTCATGTGGTCATTTTTTAGCTGTCATTCACTTGACCTCTTAGCAGTATTGCCATGGTGGCCCCTTCAAAGCTGATATCCATTTTATTTTATACTTTGTTTTTATTTTGTTATTTTGCCTTGCAGAAGGAACTGATTTTTTTAAAATTGGTACATAACAATTGTACCTGTTTATAGTACACAGAGTGGTGTGTGGATAACATTTAAAACATGTAGAAGCACTTTGAAAAGAATTCTTATTTTTTGAAACATTCAATATATGGTACTTTGTTATGGCAGCCAAAGCTGACTAGAATACTGCATCAAAACATACCAAGAACCCTGAATGCATCTAAGGCATTGTCATAATGAAATTCTCCTTGTACTATTAACTTATGCTAATACAATTTAGAAGAGACATATAGATTTGGTTATTTGCCTTAAATGCTATATACTTTGAAAAAGCATTCTGTCTTATTTAGAATACAACCTAAAAGTATTACTATGACTTGTGACAGTTTGGGTAGTCGGTATTCTTGTTATTGCTCTGACTACATCGTTTTCCAACTCCCATGATTCAGTCAGTTCCACTCCCTCTGCCTTTGAAAAAATATTGTTGCTAGTTTGTTTTCAATCTCCATTCTGGAAGTTTACTCATCTCTCCTCAATAACAATATTATTCAATCCACCTTTACATTTCCCCTCATCTTCTAAAGGTAACTTTCTATTTACAATAGCTGCATCTCTACTCAATTGATTTGTATATTTTTGTGGTGCTGAGGATAGAAATCAAGGCCTCACACATTGTTGGCAAGCTCTGTACCAATGAGGCTTGTCTTTTGACTCTTCATATACTTATCACTAGCTGATATCTCCCCTCCTCTGTCTCATTTATTGTCCTCTTACTAGATAGGAAGTGTCAGATGAACAGGGTCTATGGCTCTTTTGCTCACTATTTTAGTGTTCTTTGTCTTGTATATGTAGTGTTTGGTACATATTTTTTTTAATTTAATTTTATTTTATTTGTGAACATACTGTACAGAGGGGTTACAATTGCATGGGCAGGATAATACGTACATTTCTTACCAAGCATTGCAGCCTCCTCCTTTGTTTACCCTTCCCTTCCCATCCCTTCCCAGCCTCCCCCC
>NW_012267304.1:7880449-7907890 GCF_000151885.1 Dipodomys ordii
TGTCGGTTCTTGCTGGTGTTGAGTAGAATCCGCTCGCCCGCTGCGTCTGGCTCCTTCGTCCCGGCCTCTCTGTGTGAGCGCTCAGGTATCGCCCGGCTGTGGTCTCCCGCCGGCGGCGGCTGCTGTCTAGTGCTCAGATGTGTATTCTTGCCTTGGCTTTCTCTCACTTGTCTAACTCTCTGTCCTGTGATGGCACACTTGATGTGTTTCTCTGGCTTAGGACTGTTCACTGGAACTCTAAAACTGCTTTCTATGCGAGAGCTTGTTCAGATTCCAGCTTCTCCTCCGCCATCTTGTCGCCGAGCTGGTACATATTTTTTTGACAAATAATGAAATGAACTTGATTTTCTAATTATTTTCTTTCTATCTGGTTGTTTTGTTCAACTCTGAAAACTTTGTTTAACAAATGATAACCTGGAGTACCTTAAAATAGGACGAATACGCTTAGGAATTTTCTTTCAGTGTAATAGAATACAACTTTTAAAAAAGTTTTCCTAATATTGCTCTGCTTTTTACTCTGATATCTGTAGAAGTGGATTAGTTTCATATTTAAGTTTCCTATTTAGGCTTGTGACTCATTCATTTGTCAAGTACTCTGTATTTGGAATAACAAGTAGGATGGAAAGCAAAGCTGCATAAAGCAATTTTAATGCTGCTGGGGGACTCTCACCCTTAAGGGACAGGTACATAGTAAGATATTTTCAACAGAGTGTGGTCAATGTTAGGGTGGAATTTTACATATCACTTGGGTACTTAAAGGAAGGGAAGTCTACAGCTTCTGAATATGTGAGAAAATAATGCATTATAGAAGAAGCAGCAATTGAGCTGAGAGATGGACAGATGAAAGAGGCAAAGTGCTAGACAAAACATGCTGAGGTTTCCTGAAGGATGTGGTGCATTAGGGAGGTCATGAGAAAAGGCTTGAAAAAGGGAATCATTTATGATTGCTCTTAGGGATATTTACATTTTGGGGTAGTATACAGAGAGGCATTAGATAATAGAAATCTTGAAACAAATTACATTCAACTTAAACTGAGAAGTATAAAAAAGTTTTTCAGCACTTAAAAATATTGTGTTATCTTGGTTTCTATTTACCATGCCTATCATTCTATTACAGATTTTCTTTCTTCCTATATTACTCTTATCTAGAAGGGACAAAAATGTAGTTTTAAAGGATATAACATAATCATTCCTCTTGATTGGAATTTCAGAGAAACAAGAGATAAAAGAAATAGTTTTGTGTAGAAAATATTTAGTTAAACAAGGAATTACAGCAGCTGTTCTTTACCTGTCAAAGTAAACAATCATATATAAAGGAAAAATTTCCATATGTTTTGAGTCATGAAATCATCCTAGAGGGGTCATAGAGAGTTTACATCCAAGTGGGAGTGAAAGTGGTTCTCACTGTGAAACTATTCTGAAGAACAGAATCTTTTCTTCCAGAATCTTTTCCTGCTGGGAAAGATTTTCTCCTTTCATCAGTCTGGGTTACTGAGCTAGAGATATGTATAAAGGTTAAATTGCTACACCTAAGTTGGAACATTTAAGGCCTGTTGATTGTTCATGCCTTCAAATGCAAATTGGAAAAAAGGATGAGTTTACAAAAATAGAACATGTTTCTTTTTAAAAAATAAAATAAAATAAACGAGTTTGATGTTGAATAATCAAGAAAGTAAAGGATTTGATTATGTAAAAGTGGCTTTATACCTGTTTTCCAGGCAAACATTTTTAATATGCCTTCATTTCCATGTCTAATTAGCCCTAAATTGCCTTTAAATCCAGATAGTTTTCCATTTATTAGTAAGATACACATATTTTGCTGCACCAAAAATATTTTTGTTTTAGTTTTAAGATAAGGTCTAGCTATATAACCCAAACTTCCCTTTCTTTTGTAATACTCTAGCTTCTACCCCTCTAGTGGGGAGAATACAGGTATGCATCACCCATTTCCACTAGTGGAGGAACACCAACCCTTTTTACTTTGGTTATTTTTAAGACAGGGTCTTCCTTTTTGCAAGGGTCAGATTGAAACTTTTTTTTTGTCAGTCGTGGGGCTTGAACACAAGGGTCAGATTGAATCTCTCCTATCATCTTTCCCACTATCACTGGGATGGCAGGTGCATACTGACATGTCCAGTTTATTTTTTCTGTTTTCATGAGATCTCATGAATGTTTTTCCTAGAATGCCCTTGAAATATGATCCTCCACATCTCCATCTCCACATTACACATAGTAATTAAGATTAGTGGTACGAACCACAGGCACCGAGCTAATGCAACAAATATTTTACAAAAAAATGTGTGGCTCTTCAGCAGTGTCTAAAATGAGGTTTATAGTGACAACACAACCCTTTGATCTTTAGTTAGTGTCTAATTACAAAATCAAGTCATATACTTTAAGACATTAAAGTACTTACAGAAGTTGTTTGGTATACACATATATATTCATAATCTTTCTGTTTCAACAAAGGGAATGCTTATTGTGGAATTGTGCTGGCTGGGATTCCTTAAACACCTTCCCAGCACTTAACAGTCTCTCTTCTACATTGAGGTCAAGAAAGTGAATCATGAGCCTACAGCTTCCAAGAAAGAACTGTTGGGTTGGGAATGGTGAAGTGGAAGGAAAGATATCATGTTAGACACAGGGAAGAGAGAATGAGTGAAGACATGAAACAGGAATGCAGCATGTGTTTATAAGGAGGCCAATATGATAGAACTGGGGCCAGTAATCAGGTTGGGGATTAGTGAGAGTTTAGGATGAATAGCTGAGGTGGAACTAGTTGATGGAACTGGAATGTCAGGTTGATTAGTTTGGACTTGATCCTATGGAGAAATAGATGGCCTTTGAGGCTAGTGGCATGCTGGAATCAGAACCTTAAGAAGTTTAATTTGCCAATGGTGTTTAGGAAGGATTTGCTTGTCTCTGTGTGATAAGGGATGGATGAGGTGTGATCACGGAAAGAATTAATTTACTTCATTAAAGCTTATTAGAAACACATCTTTCAATTCTTTCCACAATGACTGATAACAGGGAATGAAACCATGCTGCTTTTCTTTTCTTCTTCTAGTTTTCATCTTCTTTGCCAACATTGTCATAATTTATTATCACTCTCTGCTTTCATAATACTACATAGAGAAGCTAGATAGGAGATAATTTTCAAAGTTTGCCACTTTCCAAACTCTTATCTCCTTGACCCTCAAACATCTATGCTCAGTGACCAAGAGATGTATTTTAAAATAGGCTTGTGATTTATTCCATTCTTCAACTCCTTAGGGACAATATGAGTCATTCAGCCTGTAAATGTCCAAAGCTCTTAAGTCTGGCTTTAATGTTGTGCCTTTCTCCTCACCATGAATATATGCTGGGTTGTTTTCCATTTTCTTCAGAAATCACTTCTTTCCTGTGTGACTTCATTATCTGAAATTATGCAAAGTATTGATATCCTAGACAGTTCTCTATTAAAATGTAAATCCTTAGAAATACACACGTGTGTGTGTGTGTGTGTGTGTGTGTGTGTGTGTGTGCATGTGTATACCCAGTAGTGATGAATTGGGGATAATCTCTCTATTGTTTTGCCCAGTACAATTCAGGTCAGCTCAATCATTACTTAATGAATATCCACAGTAGTTATTTATGGACTACATAGTGACACAATTGTATCCATATGCCATAAATGTTATTACCCCATAGTGACACAAGTTAATAGCAAGAATAGGTAGATATGATTAACAGCGAAAATACATGTCCCAGACAATTCTAAGACTTAGCTTCAGAGATAGGCTTGATGGTACACTTCTGTAATCCCAGTTCTTGCAGAGTGTGAATCAGGAAGATTTTGAGTTTGAGGGCAACCTGGTTTTCATAGCAAGAATTTGCCTCAGAAATAAAACAATCAATGTCATTCATCTTTGTGCAATTAATATACACTAAAAGCCTAAAGGCAATCATTTCTTTTTTAAAAACATAAAAAAGAAAAACTCATGGACCCAAGTGGTTTATACAGTTATGTATGTTAAATTGATTTTTTAGTCTCATCTTTATATCTCTCAAATCTGGTATGATCACAGATAAAAACTGATGACTAACTCCTTATGGAAATATTATATTAAGTGGGATTTCTCTCTTTGTGTTTAAATATCACCATTATAATACTTTTCCCAAGTCATAAAATTGTCTTTTGTTGAACACTAGTTTTAACCTTGAAAGTAGATCAGTTTCACATTGAAAATATTCTGGGTGCTGGTATGTAAAGCCCCTCTTTTTTCAAAGAATAGATGGAATGGTTATGAAGGAACACAATTTGTATCTAGAGATTACTAAAACAGACCTAAGATCTCTCATGGTGTGAAAGTCACATCTGGTGATGAAATCTGTTTTTCATGCCACAGATATCTTCAGGATGTTGAGAAATTTTGTTCGCAGATTTAAGAATGAGGGATAAATTACAGTAAATTACTAAAAACAACTGTGCCTTCCAATTATTCTGACAAGGAAGGAGTGTGTTGGAATAGAGAGAGAGGCTGGTTTTTGAAAAGCGTTAAAATATATTCTCTTTTCTGGTCCACTACCTTCTAAGTGCTATTAAGATGAGCTCCAGGCATGGCATGGTGGTGCTCGTCTATAATTCCAGCATTTAAGAGGCTGAGGCAGCAGGGTTATTATTTTGAGGACAGGCTAGACAAGACCATATGAATTCTATGGGGTTTTCTTGGTTAACAACAATAGTCTAAAGGAAGAAGACAAAAAGATAATGAGAATAATGAGAGAAAAAAGACTTATGCCTGGGTTTAGGCTATTGGTAAGTTAGATAATAATATAAATTTCCAGATGTTTCATGGGAGTTATAATTCAAAAGACACAATGTGTTACAGCATATATGGATGACAAGCAAAAAATTATCTCATGGGGCTGGGAAGTTGGCTCAGTGGTAGAG
This sequence comes from Dipodomys ordii, assembly GCF_000151885.1. Taxonomy (NCBI): domain Eukaryota; kingdom Metazoa; phylum Chordata; class Mammalia; order Rodentia; family Heteromyidae; genus Dipodomys; species Dipodomys ordii. The sequence goes on from NW_012267304.1 coordinate 7,885,383, forward strand.
CACTTGCCTTGCATGCCTGAGGCCTAGGGTTCAATTCCTCAGCACCACATAAGCAAAAGGAAAAAAGCCGGAAGTGGCGCTGTGGCTCAAGTGATAGATCACTAGCCTTGAGCTGAAGAGCTGAGGGACAGCGCTCAAGCCCAGAGTTCAGGCCCCACAACCGGACCCAAAAAAAAGAAAAATTATCTCATTAGGCTGCTAAAGTATGTCCAAAATCCTATCTTCCTTTTCCATGCCTGGTATGTAAAATACTCAAATTTCATAAAAGGAGAATATATTGTTCAGGAATGCATTTTAACCCTAGCTGTTCCAAAGTAAGAATTGTGGAAGCTATACAAAGTCACAAAACAGTGTTATTTGAAATAATTGAATACTTCTAAATAGTTATTGTTCAGTAATGGTATTTTGAACTCTGCATTTTCTTTTTTATTTTTTCAGTAATGGGGCTTGAACTCAGGGCCTGGGAGCTGTCCCTGAGCTTTTTTTTTTCTCAAGGCTAGTGCTCCACCACTTTTGGGTTTGGGGCTGGTTAATTGGAGATAAGAGTCTCAAAGATTTTTTTCTGCCTGGGCTGGTTACAAACTCAGATGTTGTCCTCCTGAGTAGCTAGGATTACAAGTGTGACCCACCAGTGCCCAGGGAATATTTTAAGCAAGCACTGGATCACTGAAATATTCTCACACTAGAAATATTAAAGTTTTGAATAATGTCAAATTTCCTTACCCTTAAATTATTTTTTTATGATTCTAAGGGAAGCTTCCTTTCTTACCCTACCTATGATCTCTTTTTGATTGCTTCTTTTAACTAAGCTCTTATAAACCAAGCAGCAGTGTAATGGGAGGTGGGGAACAGAAGGTAATTCAACCAAGTCTGAATTTTCCTATTCCCCTGCTTCTAGAGAAGGTTTTATTGGCAAAATCTTGGTTAATTGTGTGGATTTAATAATTAGTTTTTTGTTTAGTATAAATTAATAATTACTTCACTAGCTTTGTGGGGCATAAACTCATGCTAAAATAAGACTGTGATTGTTTCCAAATATTACTTATATACCATTAGAGTAGCTATCTTGGCTACTTGATCTAATGTCCTAGTTGTTGTACCATGGCAGGTCACTATTTGAGAGCCCTTAACTAAAAATCCTTCAAATTGCACCAATGTGAGATAAGCCTTAAGTCATGTAAACCACCTGAGGGATGTGTAAACTAGGCAGTTAACACTGATACATACCCACTAGGATGAATGCAACACATCTAACATAAGTCAACATTAAAATGCTCACTTTTCAGAATTTGAAACACTAGAAAAAGACTTCTGTATTTTCATGTTCTTTTTCTTGCTGTTTCTTTTTATATAATAGGTGTAGCATAATTGCCAGGATTCACACAGACCTCTGGCACCTTCAGAACTCTAAGGGGTGACCTGGATTTACATTTCTATACTTTCATAAGAACCTTCTATGAAAGCTGAAGGTAATGATTTTTATTACTTCCAAGAAAATCTTTTCCAAGGGTTTAATGAGACAGACGGTAAAAAATAATTTTTCAGAATAGCAAGGTAAGGGGCTATTTTCTATCACAATTGTCTCAACATGACACAAAATGAAAGAAACGTTCTGAAATAGGCCCTGAACAAGAAGTAATTATTACATCTTGTTGATCAAGTTTCATCAACTTTAATTCTCTTTTCTTTACTTCTTCTAGTCAAAGAAGCATTTACTAAGAAAGTGTAATAGGCATTCCATTTCTGGCCCTGAAGCCAATGTAAGCTGCATTACATTATGTTTCCAGAATTGCAAAGCAACAAGTTCATCTTTGGATCTCCAGGAAAAGTTGTATTTATTCATAAAAAGTATACAGTAAAGGTGATAAAAACTCATAAAGTACTATACTGCTCTGCTTGCCAGAATGAATAATCTCTCCTTAATTTTTTCCTTAATCTTGAACTGTATTTTATTAACAGAAATGTTCCTGGAATAATTGCAAGAGTTAGACTATAAAACATTTATTGTTGACTATCCCTTGCAGAAATCAGGAGGACACTGCTTCTAGGCAGTAGCTTAACTTTTTATATTCTTTTCCCCTACATTTGTATTAGCATCAATTATTTGTATATGGGGTTTGTTTTGACATATTCATGTATTTACATTCTTCATTATATCTTCAAGGACATTTTCTTAATTGTGATAGAGCCCAGAATATCATTTTCAATGTATTTATGTTTAATTATCATTTTAAAGAACTTTTAGTTAACTTATGTAACAAAGACTTTCTGTTTTTTCTCTATGAATTTGGTTATTTTAATAAACCTTTGCAGATAGTGAGCAATGAGTCCAGGTTCATTTATTTCTTACATAGCTAGTTAGACAGGTGTCTCAGCAGTCTTTATAGAAATCTATCTTTTTTCCCCATGAATTACCTTCACACATTTCTCAAACATCAGCTGATTGTATACACATAGAAAGAACTAGTGCATGTCTAGGACAAGCAGAAAAGGTAAAAAGCTATGTACATATGACCATATAAGATGATGCTAAGTGAAATGAACCCCATGATAGGGACATAAGAGTTTTTAATCTTGGTTGCTGTTGTTTTTAATGTATTTAAAATGTATTATGTGGTTTTTTTGTTTCTTTTGTATGTTCTTTCCCCATGGTATAACCCCTGTTTTCACTGTATTTTATTCTGGTGTCCTGCATAGTGTTTATACATTTTTCTAATTTGGGAAGGGGAAGGGAAATAATAAAACACTGAAATAAGCATACAGGTTGATCCATTGTAACAATGAGATGTACAAGACACTATGCTGAAAAAGAACTTTACAACTTCAGCGGGAGAGAGGAATTGGGGAAGTGGGAGGGAAGGGATGGTAGGGGTAAAACAAAGGAGGAGGTAACATTGCTTGATAAGAAATGTACTCATTATCTTACTCTTGTAACTGTAACCCCTCTGTACAATATTTTTACAATAAAAATATATACTAAAAAAGAAAGGTAATAAATCACTTGAAAAATATGCATTCACTCATGTGTGTTTTGTGAATATTAATTAATTTGAACTGGTTGAAAGTTTTGTTTATATGTAAATTTCTGATGTGTTTTTCAATTTATGAAAGACTGTAGAAAAATAAGACTAGGTACAGTAGTATTAGATTATAAGAAGCTTTAAATGATGAGAATAATAGTTGAAAGGCAATTTAAACAGTATGAAAAATTGATCAAAGATTACACAAAACATGCACAGTTTAAAATAAAGATCTCTTAATTGTGTTAACAGTCCTGTGCAATTCATGTATGTATACATAGCATTCACACTCTGGTTTAGATTACACATAATTTTATAATTTTTAATAGAAACAATGTATCATAGGACTTATATTCTTTCCTTTAGTGATGTTTTTGAAAAAATGTTCTCTGTAGAACTATAAACATTGTTCTATATAAAAACTATAAATTCAAGCCATAGACATGACCCCTGCTATCAGGCTTTAATTAAAGAACTCTGGATCTTTCATGGAGTCCTTTGAACTCTTTGGCAATTAGGTATTCTCCACAAGAGCAGCAAAACTTATTTCTTAAGTTGGCATTCATCTTTCTTTAGCTCCAGCTCATTAAACTATTGTGAAATGAGTTTGTATATCATTATATTGAGTTTCAATACTTCTATTATCAAATTTTTTGTGCAGTGACATTGTATGCTCTAGAAAAATATTTCAGATCTAATAGTTTGATTTTGGATAACCTTATTCAAGGAAAGTATTTTCCAAATTTTGAGTTCAATTAATTTAAGGTTCTTAAAGTTTCATTCTATGTTTTATTTGTTAGAAAATATTAACCTAAGTCTGCTTGCTTGTTCCAAAATCAAAACTGTACTTTTAATATATCTGTTAGGAATTATATCACCAAATATTTTCTATGCTACAAATAAAAAATACACAAATTTCTACCTATTGTATGTATTGTATGTACATTAGAAATAAACCTGAGCTTCTGGTTTCAGTGCCTTGTCTTTATAATTGTATCTTTGAACTATTCAAATTCGATGGATATAAATACATTTTGTGTTATGATGATAATTGTGTTTAATAGAAGTTATTAAATTGTATATAGTGCTTGAAAGAGCAGATAGGAGGTCATACGTTCAGCAAAATGTTCTTCAAATTCTAAGTGAAGTACTCCTTTATTTTCTTTTTTAAAAATGCTTTTATTTTTAACTGATTATATGATAATTTTAGGTATTTATGAAGTACAGTGTTATATTTCAGTAGAAACATTCAATATGTAATGACCATCAGGGTAATTGATATATTAACATTCCAAAATTTCATGATTTCTTTGTATTTAGAGCATTCATAATCCTCTCTCCTTTTATTTTAAAATATGCAATAAAAATCTTGACAACTGGTTATCCTACTGTGCTATAGCAGATTAGAGATTTCTCCTATCCAACTGCAACCCTGTATGCCTTAATTATCCTCTATCCCCCCTCCCACATACCCTCTCAGGCTCAGGTAACCACTGTTCCATTCTCTACTTTTTGAGATCAACATTTTAGATTCCAAATGTGAAATTAACATCATTTTCATAAGGAATTAAACTTTTGAAAGTTACTTTTTTGAACATCAACAAATGACAAATCACTAACTTTATATAAAGCTCTTTACCTTCATATATTGATTTATATAGACACATAGCTTTCCTTTATTTTTACCTATATATAATTAACAACAAAATATGTTACTTATTATAGCACCATTCATAAGAAGAAATGGGGAATAGAAAGAATATATTTCAACATAATAAGAAGCTATACATCAAAAAGACAACCATACTAAATAGAGAAAATGAAACTATTACTTCCAGAATTAATAATGAGACAAGGATGTCTACTCCACCCACTCTTACTCAATATTCTGCTAGAATTCATTAACTAGAGCAATTAGAAAAGAGACAGAAAAGAATGGATACAAATAGGAAAGGAAGAAGTACAACTATCCATATTTTTAGAAGATATCCTAAACTTAAAGGCCCTAAAAACTGCACCAAAAATATCCTTAGAGCTAATAAGCAATTTTGGCAGTGTAGAAGAAAGAAAATAAAACACAGTAGATTAATATAATTTTTTGCACGTCTTTCCATTTCCTAATAAATGGGGCCATGTTGTTCTTTCTGATGGAAGCACAAAATTCCATTATATGTGTATATATGTGTACATATATATATGTAAATGTGTAGAGAACTGCGTGCAGCCGCACCTTAAAGATGGCGCCGGCTTCCGCCCTCCGCCTTCCTGATGGCAAGTGCTCTCTGTGGTAAACACCTCCTTATATGGCTAAGGAATAGAATCTGGCTTGCTTCCGCGCACCTGGACCTATTGATGGCTCCCACGTGGCATATCAGGGCTGGCTACACAGCGGGTACTTAAGGCTGTGTGGGATCCTTCCCAGGGTCAGAAGAATGCTCAAAGGTCCTGAATAAACTGCTGAGAGAAGAGCTCGGTGTTGCGTCTTTCCTCCTGGTCGAGACGGACGCGACAAGTGGTGGCCCGTATGGGGAACCTCATCCATAACCTCAAGGAGGATCAGAACTCTCTGCAGTCAGGGTGGTGCACCGGTAAGTTCCCAGGTAAAGTGGGAATCTGCGACAAGAGCGGGGGGGGGGGGATTTTTGCTCTTCTCTGTAGATGAAGAGAGAGCGGGAACCCGGGGCTAGTCAACAGAGTAGCGAAAAGTGAAAGTAAAGGATTGTTTACCAATTTTAAAGTTTTAAGACATGGGCGCTTCTTCTTCGCACCCAATTTTTTTGGCTCTCAATGAGCTACTGCACTCAAAGAAGTTAAAAATAGAAAAGAGTACTTTAGAGAGATTTTTGGATGAATGTGACATCGTTGCCCCGTGGTTTGCTGTCTCCAGAAGCCTCATGGTGGCCTCTTGGGAGAAAATAGGGAGGGACCTAGATTTTGCCGCTGAACAGGGAATGCTTAAGAGCGGAGTGAGACCAATATGGAAACTGATAAGAGGCTGTCTTGAGGACCAGCGCTGTAGTGAGGCGGTAGAGAATGGTCAGGCCGCCCTAGAGATGCTGCAGGAAGAAAGATCAGAAAGGGCAGGCAGTGAAAAGGGGAAGAGCAGGGGGAGATTTTACCCAGATCTTGCTGAACTAGAGACCTCTGTGTCTACAGACTCAGAGGAACTACAATCACTCATAGAACAAATAGAAAAAACAAAGATAAGAAAGAGGAGGAAAGGGAAGGAGAGAAAGGTCCCAGATAAAGACAAATGCACGCCTTCTGTGCACTGCTCCACACCCTCGGCCCCTCCGCCCTGTGCGGAGGACCCCAGAAGTGGCAGCTCCGGCTGTTCTTTCAGCCCAGACGTGTGGAAAGCAGTCAGAACCGAGTTACATCTAGCCTGTCCAATATTTCAGGATCCACAGTGACAGTGGTATCATGAACCCTTGGATTTTGAGGTGATAAAATCTTTAGCTGAGTCTGTGCGGACATACAGAATCACAGCCTCCTTTACTGTAGCCCAGGTGGAGGCCCTAAACAGGCACTGCATGACGCCCAATGATTGCAGTGGGCTCACACGAGCTTGTTTGAGCCCAGGTCAGTATTTAGATTGGAAGGCCTTTTTGATTGAATTTGCTAGTGAAGAGGCTGCGGCCAATCAGGCTGAGGGAAACCCAGCTTGGGACAGAGATATGCTGCTTGGACAGGGGAGATTCGCCAATCAGCAGATAGGCTACCCGGTTGAAGTTTATGAACAAATCAATAAAATTGGCATGAAGGCATGGAAGGCCCTGCCAAATAAAGGTGAGGTGAGTGGCAATCTCACAAAAATTCTGCAGGGCTCTTTGGAACCGTTTTCGGACTTTGTTGCCCGTATGGTCGAGGCCGCTGGCAGAATTTTTGGTGACCCAGACACAGCCATGCCATTAATTAAACAGCTTGTTTACTAGCAATGCATTAAGGAATGCAGAGCCGCCATAACCCCATATAAGAATAGGGGACTAGAAGCATGGATGAAAGTTTGCAGAGAGCTGGGCGGATACTAACTAATGCTGGATTAGCTGCTGCTGTGGTGCAATTAACCCAGAAGAAAGGGGGAGGCTCAGTGCATGCTTTAGATGTGGCAAGATGGGACACATAAAGCGTAATTGCCCTGAAAAGGGAAAAGTGATAGAAACAGGAAAGGGACAACAGCCTAAGCAGCCTGGGCTATGCCCTAGATGTAAAAAGAGGAAGCATTTGGGGGGGAGGCTGGGAAGGGATGGGAAGGGTAAACAAAGGAGGAGGCTGCAATGCTTGGTAAGAAATGTACGCATTATCCTGCCCATGCAATTGTAACCCCCCTGTACAGTATGTTCACAAATAAAATAAAATAAAATTAAAAAAAAAAAGAGGAAGCATTGGGCAAATGAATGCCGGTCTGTGAAAGACATCAATGGTCAACCCTTAACGCAGTCCCAGGAAAAAACCTATTCAAAAAATGGGCAGCGGGGGCCCCTGCCCTCAGGGCCCACAAATATATGGGGCAGTCGAGAACCAGGACAGGAGTTACTACCCAGAACAATGGCCGACCCTCTGGCATCCCAAAGACCACGGAGAGCCACTGCAGGCCAAAATTATAGTGATCAGAATCCATCTCAAGCATATGTTTCCAATCCTTTTGATAATTGGCTCCTGTGTGGCATTATGATTGCTGGAGGGTCACATGGGAATGGGAATGCTACTTGGAGCACTTCTCAGCCTTGGGGCTCCTGGGATAACCCTCACACTTCATATACAACTGTGACAGTCTCTTCAGGTTCTGGTACCGTGACTGGTATTATGGCAACTGCTACGGGTTGCGACAGCCAAGGTGTTAAAAAAAATCTTCTGTTACTTACAAGCCTACCCCTGTGTGTGTGTTTTTGTGTGTTTTGTTTATTGTGAGCACAGAAGAACTTACCTCGTGCAGCAATACTACCTGCTTTTATACCCAATGCTGGAATGCCTCAAAGTTTGAATATGCTTTAGTTACCCGCATGCCTCGTTGGGTGCCTGTACCTGTGGATGCTCCTAATGCTATGACCCAATTTAGACATAAAAGAGATTTTGGTATTACAGCCGCCATTGTTACTGCCATCTCCTTGGCGGCAGTCGGAGCGACCACCGCGGCCGTTGCCATGAGTCACACTGTACAGACGGCTCAAACCCTAAACAACCTTTCTGCTAATGTGGCACAGGCCTTAGATGTACAAAAGGGCATTAATGCTCAGTTAAAAGGAGGCTTAATGGTAGTCAACCAGAGGATTGATCTGGTTCAAGAACAAATTGATATTCTCTGGCAAATTGCCCAGCTTGGCTGTCAATGGAAATATGCTGGTTTATGCGTGACCAGCATTCAATACGAAAATTACACTTATGCTGCAAATTTGTCTGAACAGTTGTCTAGTTATCTTTTAGGTAATTGAACTGGGGAGTTCGACAGCATGATGGAACAGCTCAGGGTTGCCATCGTCACAGTGAACTCAACCCGAGTGGATGCCGGATTGGCGGAGGGGTTATCTTCATGGATCTCCGCTGCCATGAATCATCTTAAGGAGTGGGCGGGTTTGGGAGCCCTGACAGGCCTCCTGGTATTGGCCTCTTTGGTATGTCTGTGGTGCATTTGCCAAATTAGAGGTTCTCAGCATCGCAGTGCAGCCATGATTATCCAAGCCTTTACAGCCATTGAAGCAGGACAGTCCCCCCATGCATGGCTTGCCACTCTGAAAGACTAGCCCTTTTTGAGCACAGGATGCGAGGCTTGAGCACTGCACTTGAGGTCCACCGAGGTCGTGGGCCCCAAGAAGAGCATGTCTGATTGCATGTGGGTTGATGCCCTAAGTCCCACCTCTGTAAAAAAGGGTATCGGACAGGTCTGGTAATCATCGGGTAGATAACAACTGAGTGAGGATCAGTACAATGTCCCAAATTTTTTCAACAGAGATCAGACCTCTACTCTTGCCTGTTGCAAAATAAAAAAGGGGGAACTGTAGAGACCTGCGTGCAGCTGCACCTTAAAGATGGCGCCGGCTTCCGCCCTCCGCCTTCCCGATGGCGAGTGCTCTCTGTGGTAAACACCTCCTTATATGGCTAAGGCATAGAATCTGGCTTGCTTCCGCGCACCTGGACCTATTGATGGCTCCCACGTGACGTATCAGGGCTGGCTACCCAGTGGGTACTTAAGGATGTGTGGGATTCTTCCCAGGGTCAGAAGAATGCTCAAAGGTCCTGAATAAACTGCTGAGAGAAGAGCTCGGTGTTGCGTCTTTCTTGCTGGTCGAGACGGACGCGACATACTTGTATATACTACATTTTCTTGATCCACTCATCTACTGAGGGGCATATCTTAGCTATGGCAAATAATGCTGCAATGAACATGGTTGTGCTGTAGCTTTAGTATGGCCTTTTTTGTGTTCTACTGGATAAATTTCCAGGAGTGGAATTGCTGGGTTTAGTCTTCGGAGGAACTTCCATATTGCTTTTCTGAATGGTTGAACAAGTTTACATTCCCATCAACAGTGTAACAGAGTTCCTTTTTGGCTACATCCACATCAGCATTTTTTATTGCTAGTTTCGGTGGGAAAATTACTTTGCTAATATTAAGTGGACAATTAATATTTGTCATTCAGTAAAATAATGAAGGATTAGAGCTCAATGTTCATACTCAAACATAGAATAAAAGAGTAAAGGTAACCATTTTTGCGGTGAACATTCTAATACAGATTATTATTTATTACTTGGAAAAAGCATTGAAAATAAGCTGTCATTAACTAGTCTTTTCACTGCATATAGGGAGGTACTTATAGTCCCACCTACTCAAGAGTCTAAGGCACAAAGAAAACTTGAGCCAAGGAATTTAAGTCCACCTTACACAACTTAGTGAAATCCCGTCTCAATAATAAATGAATTAATGAACAAGCAAATAATCAGAAAAATGTTTCTTTTTCATTATTATATTATATTTTGGCCTCCAAATTATTATTCTTATTGTTGTTGTTATACAACTTGATCATTTTAAGCATGATAATAAGACTGATCAATAAAATTAAAGAGAACATGTACAAAAAGATGAGTGAATTCAAAGAGTGGATAAGTAAACAGCTGATTTTTAAAGTGTATTTTATAAACATGCTACTTGTCTGGTGGGGTGCATTGCACAATGGAATGTGAAAGAAGTCAGATATACTGTAGACAGACATACTGTGATACAAGGCCTTATATACCTGAAATTTAGCATCATGCTTTCTTTGCTTTTATCACCATCTTGATTTTTTGTTTGCCTATCATGAGGCCTGAACTCGGCCTGGGCACTGTCCCTGAGCTCTTCAGCTCAAGCCTAGTGTTCTACCATTTGAGCCACAGCAGCACTTCCAGCTTTTTTGCTTATGTGATGCTGAGGAATCGAACTCAAGGCCTCATGCATGCAAGGCAAGCACTCTACCACTGAGCCACCTTCCAAGCCCCCACCATCTTAAGATTTTTGGCAAAGCTTCTGGTAATGAGGCAAAAGGGAAAGCTAGAGAAACAATGAAAAATGATATAGCCATGGGTTTCCAACTGAAATTCTGTTGTTTTAAAGAATACTGGAGTCTTCAATTTCCTTCATTAATTTTTTATAGTTTTATAAATATTTTTTAAATTTATTGTAAAGATGATAAATGGGGGGCTAGAGTTACATAAGTAAAGTAATAAGTAAGGTAATTTAAACACTGTTATCTCCTCCCTCATTTTCTCCTGCTTACCACTCCCTACTTTAGCCCCCAAGTTGTATAGTTCATTTCCAACATAGTGTCTAGTGAGTATCATTGTTTCATTAGTTCATCCTTGTTCCTGCTGTTTCTGTAATTTCCTTTCTTTTTTAAGTTTTCTCTATAGAAGTCCTTCACAGTTTGGTTAATTCCTAAGTATTTCTTTGAGGTTATTGCAAATGAAATTGCTTTCCTGATTTCAGTCTTTGTTATCTCATTGTTGGAATACAGAAAGGCTACTGATTTTTGTAGGTTAATTTTATATACCATGCTCCTTGACAAGATTCTGGTTAAGATCAAGTAATGTGGGAGAGGAATCTATCTTTAAATACAGGATCATGTCATCTGCAAAAGGGATAGTTTTAATTCTTCCTTCCCTATTTGGATCCCCTTTATGTTTTTCTTTTGCCTTATTGCTCTAGCTCGGACTTCTAATACTATATTGCAGAGCAGTGGAGAAAGCAGACATCCTTGTCTCATTCTTGATTTTAGAGGGAATGGTTTTAGTTTTTCACCATTAAGTATAATGTTGGCTGTAAGTTTGTCATATACAGCTTTTATTTTATTGAGAAATGTTCCATATATTCCTAGCTTCTCCAGAACTTTTATCATAAAGGGGTGTTGAATCTTGTTAAAAGATTTTTCTGCATCTATTGAGATGATCATGTGATTATTGACCTTACTTCTGTTTATTTGTTGTATTACATGTATTGATTTACATATGGTGAACCAGCTTTGTATCTCTGGGATAATAGTGTATGAATTTTTTGGTTAGTTGTTAAATTTGGTTGACCGAATTTTACTGACAAATTTTGTATCTATGTTTATCTGAAATACATCTGTCACAGGGCTTAAGTATGAATGTCTATTGTAGAAAATATATGAAAAAGAAATACATATTTAGTTTTACAGAATTAAATGTACCGTATTGTATCTTCACTGAATAACTATCAAAGATCTACTATCACATCTAGTACGTTCAGTGTTAAAACCCAGTCACTATTGGACAAAGCACACTTAGCATATTTCACCAAATTTGTTGAAAATCTGGTAGATATTATAAGGCATCTTCTTAAAATGTGAGTATCACCAGGCCCAGAAAACTATGTTTTTAACTTCTCTTTCTAAACATGTCTTTAGCTCAACTAGTACACTAATGCTTGCCAGTCTATACTTTACCCAATGATCCATTTTCAATTCCCATACTAGTTCTCAAACGAGGACACTCACATGAACACTCAAATCTTGTCTCTTTAACATTTCCTATAGCTCTGTCATGCATTTCCATACCTAGATATGTCTAATCATTTATACTGTCTTTGTTAAGTTGCTTATGTGACAATTTGATAGCCTAAAATATTTTTCTCGCATTGATGTAGCTATCAAGACTAGTCAACAAAGTTTTAATATTGGACCAATGACTCTCTTTCTCTAGCTTCCAAGGCTGTTCCTTCCATACATCACTTTCAGGCCATCACTTTTCCCATCACTGTCACCTCAATATATTAAAATTATTTTAAGTCCCATAACATAGAAGACAAAGGACTACTATGATTCTCCCTCTCTTCTTTATTCAAATTATAATTAGTTCTACCCATTTCTTTTCTACTCACACTTTACCAATGCTTGTTTGTGTCCTTTCCCTTATCTCTTCTCTGCAACTCAGTCACTTTATTCTTCCACCATTATCTGCATCTATCCATTTTTCAGTTTATCTACTATACTACTAGTCTTCTCATTCTATTGCTTGTTTTATTTGCAAAAGCAAAGGAATTCAAGTTAGTTATTCACTGTTCAGGTCCCAATATGAACAATAAAGAATGGCTGCCTGTTATCAACATAAACTCCAATGCATGGAAATAAGAGGTTATTACTATATCCTATGTGTAATTTTTTTCCTTTTTTGTCTAGTTTCTCTTGGTTTTTGGTACCATATATTTTGTAAGATTGTTTGAAAGGGGATCACAGAAACAGCAGGACAGAAGATGAACCAATGCAACATTGATACTCACTTGACATTATGTGGGATAAGAACCTTAAAACCTAGGGGGGAAAGGGATAGGAAGGGGTAAGTGGGAGGTAATGAGGGATTGGGTTACAATGATTAAAAACAAATGTACTCATTACCTTAGTTATGTAACTGTAGCCCCCTGTTCATCACCATTTCAATAAAATAATTACTGCCCGATCCACCTTATAGCTTAGACAACAGCGTTTATTTCTCTTGTATACTTTTTGAGACCTTATACAACACTCGATCCATTTTGTTACTTGTGATTCATCCTTTCACTTCCTGAATTTTTTTCTTCTTGTCACATTTTCTGCAATCACACCAGTTAAAGACACTGTAAGTGCCTAATGCAAATGATCCCAGAGAGCTCTGGGAAAACAGTATGGATATCACATTATTCATTCCTACCTTTTGTGACTAAATTCAATTGGATTGATTTACTTATAATACTCAGCAGCTGTTCTGAGAGCCTTCCTTTATTTGGTTAGAGGGTAGTAATGATTATGATAATAAAGATAATAGGTGAAGGAAAAAAATCTAAATGAGATTTCACATCGATAGTGATGAGGTATTTACTGAAGCACTTAAAGTGCAGTATGAGGGCAGGGAGTCCCTGTGTAACTCAAAACGTTTAACAAGAAACTGAGAAAACCAAATGAAGGTGAGTGGAAAGCCTTAGGAAAAAAGTTGTTCTTATTTAACAATTTATGTAGTTTAATCCCACCTGAAGGGAAAATCAGTACAGAACCACACCGTGAAAAGTATTAGGATTTTGTGAGGTTTGTGAAATACTTTTCCTCTGATTTCTGGTACATTGGGTTTATCCAACACGTAAAAGACCATTAAAGATGACATGATAGTTACCTGTTTCTCTACTTCTGCTTAGAATTATGGACAATTGAGTGTTTATTTCCTCAGGCAAATTATGGAGCAGTATAGATATATAATAGAGAATGTTTTAGAAACTAGGAAAACAACATGAAGTAATTATTTATCATACTTAGCATATAATAGTAAACCTTAACATCAGTAGTCAGAAGCTGGTGGCTTATGACTATAATCATAGCTATTTGAAAGGCTAAGAAAAGGAGAGCATGGTTCGAGGCTAGTCTTGAAGGTGGGAGGCAAGGGATGGTAGGAGTAAATTCAAAATTTTTTTAAAAGTTCCTGATACCCCTTCTCAACTCTTAGCTAAATGCATGGCATGGGCCTATCATCCCAAACTTTATGGGGGGATAATTGCGCCAGACAAGTCCAGGCACAAAAGTCCACCTGACTTTGTCTCCATGGAAGAGAAGCTAGATCCCAGTGACCACAGAAAACCAATAGGCAGATCGTGGCTCATGGTTCTGGGAAGGCAAGAGAGACACTATCCTAAAAATAACCAGTGTAAAACAAGGAGAGAAGCATGGATTAGCAATATAGCACTGACCTCATAAACACAAGGCCCTGAGTTCAAATCCCAGTAACTGTCAATAAATAAATAAACCAACAACAAGAAAATAATAGTTAGATTAATACTCGGGAAGGAAAACATTTCTTCACATTTTGGGTTCAATATTAGGGATACTAATAAATATACTGCCAAATAGGATTGATTTGAAAAAAGCACATGATGTCATTAATATGTTATTAATATTTTACAGAAAAGTATTTAAACTTAGAGAAGGGCCAGGCATTTTGATACATGACTATAATCCCAGAACTCAAGAGATAAAGGGAGGAGAGATGTGAATTCTAAGCCAGCCTGGGCTACATAGCCAGTTCCATATCATCCTAGGATATATAGGAAGACCTAATATCAAAAAATAAAAAATAAATAATGCTTATATTTTGGGGCTTACATATTTTTTTCCACAAGAGAATAGGTTTTTGTTTCAAAGAATGATACATGATAAATGGAAATGACTAGTGAATGTATGGGAGAATTGATGAAATCTCAGGGCTATTTTAGTAAGGTCAGTTTGTGCAAATTCATCTTGGTGTTGATTCCCTGCCCTGGGGAATAATCCATTTGTCTCTATGGTAGAAGACAGACTATACCTTCACAAACATATCTGGTCATGCTTTGTGGCAGATAGGGAGGAGAAGGAAGAGGACTCCTGGAATCTGCTGAATCTCAATTTTCTTTAGCTCAGAATAGTCCCTATGCCTAAATGATGTGTTCTGACATGTCATATTCTGATGTTCTTCAATATCAATTGTAAGTATATTTTGACAATCATTTACCACTTTATTAGATACCTTAATTTCCTAAAATGTACAGTTCAAAATGAAAATAGAAAGTCCTAATTAGGAAATTTAACATATTGGTTTGACAAATTAAAGTTCTTAACATTTTGGGTGAGAGAAAATAGAGTGAGAAAGAAAGAAATGGATAGAGATGGAATACGAGGTATTTATATCAATTTTTTTGTGACAGGTCACTGTTAGAGTAGCCAGAGCTCCAGAGTGCCAGACCATCAGGATGAGCTTCAGAGAACTCCTAAGATCTACTTTGATAAAAGGATAATACTTGGTCAATATTTTTTATGTTGGTCATGGTGTTTGAATTCAGGGCCTGGGAGCTGTCCCTTGGCTCTTTTTGCTCAAGACTAGCACTCTGCCACTTTGAGCTGGAATATCACTTCCGATTTTCTGGTGATTAATGGGAGGTAAGAGTCTCACTGGGACTTTTCTGTCCTTATTGGCTTTGAACCATGGTCCTCAGATCTCAGCCTCCTGAGTAGTTAGGATTATAGGTGTGAGCCACAGTGCTTTCCTTGGCCAATATTTTGACATGAATTATCCCTTTTGAAATTTCTTCCAGATAATGTCTTTAAAGTTATTTTGATGTTGCCATTCAATAAAGTAGTATATAAATACACTGAATCTTAATCAATGTCTCCCCTTCCATCATTCTCTCTCAGCCCTCCTAACTCCACCTGTTCCCCCAATTCTCTTAATTTTGTGGAATATACATTGAATTTTATGACTGCACTTTCCTTCTTCATTCATCTACCACCCTCCACTTAATACACCACCCCTTTTCAAGTACCTAAATTCTTGTAATTATTTTGTTGGACTGTGAGCTAGCTTTTCTAAGGAATTATATAGCTTGAGTTCTTCACAGAAACTACCATATTTTGGTTAATATACTTGTGTACACTTGAATACAACCCTAAAGTGTTTACTTATATATTTCTAAATTAATTCTATACTCCACATATGAGAGAAAACGTCCATCACTTGGTTTGACTTAGCTCACGTAACACAATATTTTCTTTGTCTTTCAATTTTTATTTTTTCTAATGATCACTAAATTCCACTGGGTATACCACATTTTCTTGATCCATTCATTTATTGGGGGTCATCTGTGCTGATTCCATACCTTGAATATGTTGAATAGTGCTTCAATGAACATGATTGTGCAGGTAGCTTTACTGTACTCGTTTGGTATGTTTTGGATAAAATGCCTAGAAGTGAAATTGCTGGATCGTAAGAGAGTTCTATGTTTAATTTTTTGAGAAACTTTAATATCACTTTCCATACTTGCTAAATAAGTTTACATTTCCACTAACAGTGTATTATGATTCCTTTTTGCCCATACCCAAACCAACATCTGTTATTCTTTGTAGTCATGATGATTGGCATTCTAACTGGAGTGATATGGATTCTCAGTGTTGTTTTGATTTTTATTTCCTTTATGGTGTTACACATTTTTTTAAGTATCTAATGGACATTTTTCTTCTTATAAAAAGTCAATATTTAGCTCTTTTGTCCATTTATTAATTGGGTTGTATATTCTTTAATGGTTTAGTTTTTAAGCTCTCTCTATATTCTAGATATTAGGACTACCAGATGTATATCTGACAAAGATCATCTCCCATTCTGTAGCAATCGTTTTAGCTTCTTAACTGTGTCATTTGCCATGCAGAAAGTTTTAGTTTGATGCAGTCACACTTGTCAAGTCTTTCTTTGATATGCGGTGCTTCTGGATCTTTACTCAGAAGGTTGCCTGTGCCAAGGAGTCCTAATTTTTCTCCTACTCTTTCCTTTAGTTGTTTTGTGTCTTACATTGAGATCTATCCATTTTGAATTGATACTGGTGCAAGATAATGGCTTCATTTGAAAAACAAAAGACTTTTTATAAACAATAAAGAAGGCTTCCATTTCCTCATTTATTCACTCATTTACCTTTTCTCTCTTTATCAATGTAGCTGGAATTTGTTTTCAATTACTGTCTAGATTAGAGGTGGCATAAATAATATAATCTAGGAACCTTAGTGAAATGTTTTCTTCTGTCTTTTCTGGTATTACTATATCAGTAAGAACTACATCATTGTTAATTGTCAGAGTCTGATGTAGGCATCTCATGATTTTCTCATTTTAGCAATATAAAATGTCATAATTATCTTCAAAAATATGATTGTCTGAGCACATATATTGTTTAATATCACTTGACTTTTTATTAAAGAAGTGCTGAAATACTTTATCAAGTGCCAATTAGCTGAACTAAATTCACTGTTTGGTTTTACTCTTATCAAAACAGTAGCAATTGAATAAGTTGACTATTCAATTGTGAATGCTTTGTTAATATGGCCAAATGTATTTCCTCAGTTTTACCCCTTTTCAGATAATTCAAGTTTCCCATGTTTCCAAACTTGAATGGATACTTTTCTTCTTTATTAAATATAATTTGTCTTCTGTCCTTTCAGCTCTTTTGGAGCTGATTTACAATCAGGTTTATCTGAGCCAAAGCTCGACTCTTTAATAATAACTATAATGACAACAAGGTTCACAGATGAAAGAAATTTATTTCTTTGCAATCGGGCAGGTTTGTGGACATAGTTGTGTTTATTCTTCTGGTATTTTTTTCTTCTTGTTTAACCTGATCCACTTTTTGGGAGCTGTATTAAGAGGTTGGTTGGAATTTTCTCTAGTGGAAAAGGATGCGAGTCAGAATAGTTCATGGTTTTCTGGCAGATGATTGCTGTTTTATTATTTAGCATAGGAAATGTCATATTTTTAAATTCATAGATTACGTTTTTTAAATTAAGACTATGATCCTAGCATGGGCTCATATCTTTTTGAGGAGTAAAGAACATCCTACTACTCTCTTGCTCAACACATAACAATTATATTTTAGAGTACTGAAATAGCTATAATTGTAAGTGATGTTTATCCTTTTCAGAAAAATTTCAATTAATAAATACTAAAGGAATGAAGAATTATAAATAAATATTATACAGTACTTAATGAGATAATAGATCTGCGCAGAACTGTTATTTGATTAGTCGATGAGAGCACTGAGTGAAGGATTTATGGGAATCTTTGCAATAGAAGGGTCAGATTGCCAGCTCATGAGCCTGTTGACCAATCAGAAGTTGAATGGCTCCTCAAGATGATACAAACAGTACAGCCTAATAAAGCTTTTGTTCAAAAGTTGAATCTGAATCTAATTAAGAATAAACTCCCATTTAAAGAAACATGGGACGTAAAGGAACAAGTGAAACTGAATTCTAAAGAAATAAATTCATTATTTAAGGATGGGAAATGTCCTATATATCCCACAAATTTTTGGTTACATACTCGGGGACTGGGGGAAGAACTTGTAGATAGTGAGTTGTTATTGCTTTGCTTAGTTCCTTTCAAAATTTTGGCTGTTCATGTAGTTGTAGTTTCAAAGAACTTGCCCAAGCAAACACAGGGACCTAAGTCCATCCTCAGCACTTATTACCCACTTCCAAAACCCAACAAATTATGGATGAGCCTGAAGGAAAAAGGAAGCTATGTCTTGAATGATTGACAAAGATTACAATGTCAACTGATGCATTATATATACACATACTTATGATAATTTAAAAATATAATATTAAACAATCATACTCTACTTTGTAGGGTTTTGGCATACTGGTGTTTGATCTCAGGGCTCTGTGCTCACTTGGCTTGCTGAGCTTGGCTCTATCACTTGAGCCATGCCTCTAGCTCATCATATTCTACTTCGAAGTTCAGATTACTATAACACTTAATCCTATATCATCACCTACTAAAGTCAATTACTGATAATGGTTTTCAAAGCATCATTAACCTTTCTGAAAAAAAGACATAGAAGTGTCCAACAAAATACTCTGAATTCTCTTTAGTTTTTAAAAATCCTTCATCTTTTACAAATATCCAAGACAACATGAAAACATGTTCAGTGTCACTGATCAAAATAAAAATGCAAAGTGAAACCACAATGAGATTTTACCTCATATCTAGAAGGATGGGTTTTAAATTACAAAAGGAAATAATATGGGTATCATAGCATACATCTATGATCTCAGAACTTAGGAGGTGGAGGCAGGAGGTTTGTGAGTCTGAGGCCAGATTAGGCTATATAGTTAAATCTTGCTTTAAATAACAAAGTGTGTGTGTGTGGAAGGGTGGGAATCAAGTGTTACTGAATACATGTAGAAACCTGATTCCTTAGAGATGGTTCATGGAAATGCAAAGTAGGTTGGCTGCTATAGAAAATAATTCTTAAAAATATTTAGGAAGAGTTACCATTTAATTTGGCAATCCTACTCCTGGGTATATATCCAAAAAAGTGAAATCAGTCCTTGAAGAACTCTGTAGTAGAATGTACACTGCAGCATGACTCAGCAAATGTATTGCAACAGTCTAAAATGTAATAAAAGATGAAGAAAGAAAATGGGACAAATGGAAAATTACTGAGCATAACAAAGAAGGAAATTCTGCAATATGTGATAAAATAAATGGACTTTAAGAACATTATGCTAAATAAATCAATCACAGACAGACAAATACTTCAAAATTTCCCTGAGATATTTACAATAGTTAGATGCATAGACTCAAAGAATAGAATGGTGGTTATGAGGGGATGGGGGAAAGAGAAATGGGGAATTAATGATCAATTGACACAAATTTTAAATCAAGAAAGATGAATCATCTATACAAGGGCATTTGTATAATTTTGCAGGTAGAGTGAACAATGTAAAATTAAAATTAGCTTAAATTTTTTATTAAGAAGTTATATGTTAAGTGTATTTATCACAATAAAATTTTAAAAATCAAAATGTCATCCAAGAGAAATTTTGATTTTTTGTTATTTAATCCGATAACAGTTTGGTTTATGTGCTTTTTTTTTTTTACCAGTTTACCTTCATTTTCTTATCATTTTACTTGAAATCCAATAAAAAACCTAGTGTTCATTTCAATCTAATATCCCTTTATTCATCCAACAAAAATTTACTAAGGTTTTGTGATGCACAGAGAAATTTATTGGGGCTAGCTTGAACTCATGGTTCTGGTTCTGGCTCTTGCTTTTTTTTGCTCAAAACTGGCAGTTTACCACTAAAGAAACACCTCTATTTCTGTCATTTTGCTACTTAATTGGAGCTAGGAATCTCAGGAGTTTGTCTGGTCTATGTTTGAATTTTAATCCTCATATCTTGAGAAACCTACCGGGGCTGACTTGAGCTCAATGTCCTGGCTCTTGCTGTTTTGCTGAGGATTGACACTTTACCACTTGAGTCACACCTCTACTTCTGGCATTTTGCTGATTAATTGGATATGGGAATTTCACAGATTGTCTGGTCTACTTTTGAAACTTAATCTTCATATCTCAGCCTCCTGAGTATCTAAGATTAGAGATATGAGGCACCAGAAAATATATGAAGCTTGGGATCCTCTCATTTCCAACTTTTAAATAACTGGGGTTATAGCTACTCATGTGTATCACATCCATATTTGACTAACATTTTAATGTTTTTCTGGTCCTATCATCTATACTGTTCCTTCAGTAACTAAACATTTTCTTGATGGGGTTTTCTTTTTCTTGCTATGAATGTAGTGTAATCTCCAAATCAATTAAAATATTTTGGAATGTCAGCAGTGTATGGTGGTAGGCCTGGGTTTAGAGTAACAATGGAAGGAAGTCTATTATACTTTAGAATGACCTGTAGAAACAATGACTATGAGTTATACTTATATTCATATATTCAGTGGGATATACCATTGTTATTAACTGTGGACTTACCTTGATGACTATTTCATGGTGTCTTGGCATGGACAGAAAATCACTCTGAAACTAGCATAAAGATTTTCAGAGTTTAAATGACTGAGGGAGTGGGTCAAGTAGTGGCTACACTTGCATGTATGAGGGCCTAGGTTTTATCTCCAGTACCACAAAAATATTTACAGATTAAAAAACAAAACCTTATCACTGCTAGGGCCTGAGAACACTGGTAGTGCTTTCTAGGTTGCCAACAATTCTACTTTCACAATTTATTCTTTCTTATTAAAAGCAAAAACCAAAGAATTGGCACAATGTGAGTTTTTTCCTGTCTCTGTCAATAAGTAGTTATTCATTTTTATTGATCCAATTTCTGTAACAATGATACAATACTACATATTAGATACGTTTTAATGAGAAGAGGCTTATTTGGCTTACACTTGTAGAGAACCAGGACTGAATTATTGGATTTGGTGATGGCCTTCTTGGTGGAAGTGTCCAAATATGGTGCGAGTTATCACATAGTGAGAGACAGAGAGCAGCATGTCTCTGTCCCTCCTCCTCCTCATTTCCTCCTCCCCCTTCTCCTCTTTTTCCTCCTCTTCTTCTCCCTTCTTCTCTTCTTCTTCCTCCTCCTCCTCCTCTTTCTTTGTTGTCTTTTTGGAGTTTGACTATTTTATTTTAATTAATTTTATAATCTTTCCTGTAATTGGTTGTGTGAAGGGGTTTCAATTCAACCTACCAGTTTATGAATTCAATGATCTTGATGTCTTGTAAAATTACTAGCACCCTGTGGCATTGTAACATCTTTGTACTTAATCATCATCATCATCATCACCAGTACTCAATAATAGGGATCCACTTCAATGACTTTAATTCTACTCATCTCCTATAGACCCCACATATGAATACCATAGATGGGTTAAATTTTCAGCATCTTATATCCCTCATAAGAGGGATTAAATTTTAACAGAGTTGTCTTTATGAGCATGTTACCCATATGCATATTTCAGCACTGTTCTTGTTAGTTTTATAAAATGAAGTATAATATATAATGTATTTGGCATGAATTTTTCCATTAATAACAAGGAGCTTCAGATAGCGACTGTCTTTTGAAAAAAGGAAGATACCGCTTTTTGTATAGATTTATATGGCATTTACAATTAGAGATAAGTAGTATTGAATATGGAAAACCATGACTGAAGAAACTGTACATAAATGATCACAAACAAAACCATACCAAAGCCACCAGCACAACTATGTTTATTGCAGCATTATTTACCATAGCTAAGATATGGAACCAACCCAGATGTCCTTCAGTAGAAGAATGGATCAAGAAAATGTGGCATATCTACACAATGGAATTCTATGCCTCCATCAGAAAGAATGCCATTGCCCCATTTGTTAGGAAATGGAAAGACTTGGAAAAAATTATATTAAGTGAAGTAAGCCAGGCACAAAGAAACTTAGGTCCCATGGTTTCCCTTATTTGCAATAACTAATATATGTCGAAGACAAGCAGAAATAGTCAGATAAGTTGCTGTTAGGCAAAATGAACGGCAAGATAAGGACTCAAATATTTTTTTTCTTTCTTGTGATTGTTTCTAACACATTTATAAGATTATTTCTTTGTTGCTTTGTATGTCCCTCCTCCACGGTATAACTCCTGTTTTCACTGTATTTTATGTTGGTATAATTTGTGGAGGGGAAGGGAAAAAACAAAT
>NW_012267304.1:7908010-7940278 GCF_000151885.1 Dipodomys ordii
ACAAAGGAGGAGGCAACAATGCTTGATAAGAAATGTACTCATTACCTTGCTCATGTAATTGTAACCCCTCTGTATGGTATTTTCACAATAAAAACCATAAACTTATTATTTTGCTTTGTTGTTATTTTAATAAATTGTTTCCATTTCCTGTATAAGATCGTGTCTTTTGTTAAGGCACTGCTTAATAATCAAGCTTATGTATCCTATAATTAAGGAGCATTTTTCCTACAGAAAGGTGAAAAGAAGAATTAGGCAGTTAATAATCAGTGATGTAACTGAAGAATGGAATACACTGATCATTGTGTCTTATTTGCCTGTTTGACAAAATAATGAATAAGACCTTTTATTACAGATAGAATAAAAGAGTTATATAACCTCAGACATGACAGAGAAGACTTAGTTACAACAAAGCTGAGAATTTGAATCCTCTAATTACTTAAAATATTCAATCATAATGAAAAAGAACTGATATAAATTCTGTGACCACATAAATTATTACCTAGAATTGTCTTCTTCAAGAAAATATAACAAGCCTTCTGTGCTAATAGCTGAGACTTGTCCTATCCCCTTCCTTTAACAAAGCATCAATAATCATAGAGTACATTAGTGTTCTCAGGAAGTGGAAGCCTGACAGTTACATTCAGCTTGTCCTGAAAACTGCATTCATTTCTATGGAATTTTTGTGTTATCAAAAAGTCGTATGGCACAGAAGAGTTAAGCTGGTTCAATCTTATTCTCTAAGACTAAATTCATGTCCTGTAAACAACAGGTTTCTTATTTTCTACTTCCTATGATTTCCACAGCATCTAGTATACTTTGGGGCACATAGACGTTACTTGATTAAATGATTGATTAATCAATATGATTTGATGAAAAATGATTTAGAGTGACATAAAATAAGTGCAAATTTGGGAAAACAAATGTGGCACTAGGTTGCCTTGAAGGACATGTCACTGGGATATATGACTAATGGAGAAACTTTCATTTATCATCTTTCCATCATTGACCTGCAGGCATATAACATCAACATTTGTGCTGTACAAAATTTTGTTTTAGGAATATAGTGTCTATAATATAAAAAGTTTAAATTATGATCAAATCTGACCAAACAGGATTTTGTTTATCATGAGAAATGTTCTTAAAATTTCAGATTTAATTTTTTATGTATAATAATAGTTCACTTGTACCATTTCTATCATTTCTGTGGCAATATAACTATTACTTACTTATTATTGTATGGACTTAGATAATATCTGTGATATTTAATTTTATATGTGAACAGGGTCTTATGTGTATTTGCTCTTATAAAGAAGAACAACATTTACCTCACCTTCATGTTGCTTAAGTCTGAGTTAAAATGATGTCAAGAAATAGATAGTTAGTCTAAATCCTAATTTGACTTAAAATTCATAGGCCAGCTCTACTACCCCAGCTGTTCCTGGTTTTTAGGGCAGATCTCAAAAGTTTTGTGTATTTAGTCATTTGGATTAACTGCATTAAAGCACCAAGATGTGGAGAACAATAGTCTGGAACAGGGCTCTATTGCCTAGAGCTTTCTGATAATTTGTAATAAGTTCCTTAGAGGCACCTATGGGCTAACAATCGTCCTGACCTGATAATGGTTGCTCTTAGGTCCTGGTTCCTGCCTTCCTGTCATGAAAGACACTAATGTGCTACACTCTGTGATTTTTCCTAAAGTAAAGATGATCTGGTAAAGTCTCAAGCATAGAACTTTTACACTTTTCCTGTGGCTATAAAACTGGTTCTGACTTTCTTACTGTCTGTGGATGAGGAGCCACATTCATAGAGAACACTTTCCAATTCTTTATTTTAATTTTAATTTTATTGTTAGGGTGATGTACAGAGAGGTTACACTTGCAGAAAAAAGGTAGTGAGTACATTTCTTGTCTAACTTGTTACCCCTCCCATCATTTTCTCCCTCTTTCCCTTCCTCCTAATTTCCCCCAAGTTGTACAGTTGTCTTGTGAGTTTCGCTGTTGCATTGGTTCCCCCTTTGTCCTTTGTCTCACTATTTTGTTGTTCTCCATTCCCTCCCAAATTCAGATAAACATATATACAATACCCAGGGTACCAAAATCAAATACAGTGACAACAGGGGATAAACCATAGGAGAAAAAAACACAAAAGAAATAAGAAATTGCGTAGCACATTTAAACAACAGCAACAAAAGAACTCACCCTAGTTAGAATGGCTATAATCGAGAAATGCAATAACAACAGATGATGGAAGGGATGTCTTTGATTCTTTATTCATGAAGTTATCTACAGCCTCCTGATACTCTGAATTTCACTGATATCAGGAAGGGTTCAATCTCTTTGTAGAGATGGTCTCATATGACCAGTTTTTCTTTAACTTCAAAGTCAACTGACTACTACAAAAACACCAGAAGTGACTTCCATTATAACACCCCTCCTTATTTTATGCTTTTAGTTTCCATTGTCTCAATTACCAATGGCCAACTGTACCAAAAAATACTGGGTGGACACTTTCAGAAATAAATCATTTATAAGTTTTAAATGTGTACTTTCCTGAGTAGTTTGAGGAATTCTTGCAGTATCTTACTCTGTCATTCCCAGGATATGTCATTTTTTTGTCCAGTGATGTATATTACATGCTCTACATGTTCATTGGTCAGTGGTTTACCAGTATAACAATGCTTGCTTTGAAGTAACCTTTTTATAGTGGTTTCATGCTATTTCACATTGCCTTCTTCATTCAGTGTATTCAGCACAGTGAGATGAGGTGAATTCATCTTATCATCACAAGGAAAATAAGAGAAGATAGTACAATATTTTGAGAGATCATATTTAGATGTTTGTTACTTTATATTGTTATAAGTGTCCTATTTTATTATTAGTTACTTTAGCTTATCTCCTTTGTCCCTAATTTATAAATTAAAATGTATCATATATATATAGCAGAAACAGAGATTATGTAGAGTGATAGTTGTTAATTATGAATGGAGTAAATAAATAATACAGAATAAACATTGATTGGAACTATAACATAGTAATTCATTTTGAAACTAATTTAACATATGACTCCCCAGATTTGTCCCTTAGCTGGTACATTTATGCACATCAGTATATCGTCATTATGGTTTTGTCTTTTTTTAAAAGAATACTAGTGATGAACTTTACATAGCAACTCTTGGTATTTTCTAGCAGTCTTGTTCTCCTCTAAAGCATTTGTCTCTTGTTTTTCTGCACAAAAGGCTGCACTCCCATTTACTTTTCAGAGAATGACTCTAAGCATCTTTCTATTTCAGAAGCATTAAATAATAAGAGGAGGAGTATCTGACATTACAAATCTCCCTCACTAGCTAATTCTGCTCAGTAAGATGCAAATTAGTATCACATGTACAGCTAGTTTCATTTGATAACTAGCAGACACAATCACATTTATATTTCTCTGGACTTGTCTCCTCTTTATCCTCCTCTTCCTCTTTCTCCTCTTGCTTCTCCATCTTGAGACATGATCTTGCTAAATAGCCTAGATTGGATTCTAACTAGAGATCCTCTTTCCTCAGCTCCTTGAATGCTGTAATTACAGGCATATATGACCATGTCCTCATAAATTTGAGTTCCTTAAATGAGAACGAAATGTATAAAACAATAGATCCTGACTTATATTGTGAAGCTGAATATTTTCTATTTGTGAACTTGATCCAATAAGTGATTTGCAATGGAAAATAAGAGGGTTGAAAACATGAGTGCACAGTATGGAACGCTTTGCTATGTGTCTTCAGCTATGGGATTATTGGTGTGCACTATTGTTCCCTAGAGCTAAAATTTTAAATAGGTACAAAAATGCACATAAGCATTTCATTAAAGTATATAACTCCTTGGAAATAAGTACCTTTTATTAGTGCATCATTTCAAGGTTGGACTATTGATTTTCTAGTTTAATGTTGGCCATGTATTTTCATTAGCATTTTCTGAATAAAGAACCTCATTTTCATAATGTTATTAAAATTCCTTTTTATAATTATTGTAATATATTGTTATAGCTTCTCAAATTTTTGGCATTAGGGATATTGACATTTCAGATTATACCTTCATCATTGTTGAAAAGGTTTATGCTAACCAAATATCCTCATTGATTTCTACTTTTTACATCATAACCCTTTATTATCATCAGATTGCATGCTCAGAAAAGGAAGCTTGCCCTCATTTTGTTTTTAGAATGTAATAAAAGATAAAAATGGAAGTAATTTTCTATAGAAACAGTCAACACTTGCTTAGCAGAAAACGTTATATTTAAAATAATTACTAAAGTTCAGTTTTCTTAAAGATAGCATGCTAAGAAGGCACAAAATTTTTTGATAGTCAATATGATTTATTAAATAAGCTGCAGTCACAAATCATTAACAAAATTGATGATTTCTCATATGTGTGATAATACTAGGTCAAGTTCTTATAGTAGTCAGTAAGTGATAATTACTTGCATTTGGAAAAATTCCATATGTGCTTTATAACGTCCCTGCTTCTTGCTATTCACACATTTGTGTGATCTTCCCTTACATTATCTGAAGGATAATTGTAGCAATACTTGTCAGAAGTAATGCTTTATCACTTGACAAATTAAGTTATTTAAGACTGTGGCTTCTGTATTTTGATTTTTTCTCGCTTCTCCTTCCTCCCTCCCTCCCTACTTCCTTCTTCTGTGTGTGTGTGTTAACACATTCTATTATGAACAGTCTAATGCAGAAGTCCATATGACAAGGAGCTGAAGATTCCTTGTAACAGTCCCCTTCTGACTTAATCCCCTTGTAAGAATGTTTCCCTGGTCAATACCTTGACTGCCACCTTTGTGGGAGCCCTGAACTAGAACCTCCTAAATATACTGGTCCGAAATTCCTAATTTTCAGAATATGCATCAGATAATAAATAGATTTTTTTCATAATAAGTTTTTGTTTGGCTTGTTACACAACAATATATAACTAACACAAACATGGTGGCTCCAGTTATTTAAAAAATTCTCCTAGAATGGGCAGAAAACATTCAGTACAACTTTGAATATTTGATGGAGGTTTGCCTGATACGTGTTAAGCAATATACTAAGTTTTATATTGCACAATTTCACTTAATGATTGTAATAATATTGTGGTTCTTTATCTTTATCTTTGAGATTAAAAAACTGATTCTAAGACAGTTTAAACAGCTCATTTCTAGTCATGTATCTGAATGGTATTGCTATGACTCAAAAGCCAGTCTCTCTGAATACAAAGTTATTTCTTAATAAACTTGTCAAAAAAACCCCACCATATCAGATGGCTTTAGTGTTATGGAAAAGATCCTCCTACATCCCAGATTCTCTCCTAATCATCTACCTCATTGTTTTCTAAACTTCTTTTTACTAAGACTCCTAGCAAAACACACGCACACACAAACATATCCTCCTTTAATCCTGAAGTAAACATTATAAACTAAGAGCATAGGTTCTATAGTTTCTGATTGTTTCTATTCTAGTCTATTTTAATCAATTTCATTAAAACATTATTGACCCCAATTTCCAAAATGTCAAACCCTTGTTTTGAAAACTTATTTGAAGCTTGTGCTGGAACCTGTTCTTTAGTGATAAATTTTTAAGTGGAAAGATTTCTTTTCAGAACCAATGTACCAAGAGGCTGCAGGAAGTCTAGCCTTGTATTATCAGTTAAATTCATTCACTTAAAAAGTAAGTACTGAAGAGGTGACTTCGTCTAAAAAATAAAAAAACAGAATTGTACTCTTTGCCTGACTTGCATAACTGGACAATACAACACTCTTTATAACAACTACAATTTGTAATGCAAATACTGTAACTCATCTTCTATTTCTTTAGCTGAAATGATGTCAATAATGTATATGCCTTAAATACAAATGCCCCCAGCACCTAGAATGCAGGAGCAGGAAGAGCACAAGCTCAATTCCAACCTATAATGCATAAAATTCCTGGAAAGCTTGTGTTCATAGTGTGACTCTCAAGAAATAAGATGTACTGGGAGGAAGAGGAGGAAGACGAAAAGGGAGAGGGAAAAGAAGAGAAAGAGAAGGAAGAGGAGAAGGGAGATGGAGAGAATAAAATGGAAATGTCTTTAGGTGGGATCATTTTTTCAGTTAATCGTAGACTCATCAAGAGTGTGGTTTACCATTCAATTCAGTTGTATGGTGTTACTTTCCTGAGGGCACTTGACCTTGTAACATCACGTATTTTCTTTTGTACCAGTTTGTTCGGGTGGACAGTGCCATTCTCAAGGGATGTTTCAGAAACTGGGCTATGATGGGGCATTTTTCATTTTCATTGTCACAATACTTGTGACACAGCACTGGCATTTAATAGGACAAAAGGAGGCTAGGGATACAAGATATATTTCAATATTTGGGACATGTCTGGGATGGAAAAAAGAAGGCCTGATTTCTCATCCATATTTTTTTTGTTCATAGCATTCTTTATTTTTCCATTTAATGTCCATGGATCCTATAAGCTTGTCCTGATACCTATAATTTGTGCCACCTTTCTCTTTTCTTTACCTGGTTAAGGGTTTGCTGGATTTATTGACCTTTTTAATGTCCAGGTTTTGGTTTCACTTTTTTTCTCTATTTCGTGTTTACATCATTGGTACTTGCTGAGGTTTTGTAAGCATTCTTTTTTTTGAATATGTTTTTTTTCTTTCCCTAAAATTTTATTGTTAGGATGTTGTATAGAGGGGTGACATGAGTATGGCATGTCAATCATTGTTACCCATTCACATCCTTGTTGTTTTTCCACTATTCCTTCCCCCACCTCCCACATTCCTATATCCCCTCCCCACAATCACTGCCCAAAGTTGTAAACTTCGTTTCCACTATACTGTCTTTGGGTATCTTTGTTGCAATGGTTCATCATATGTCCTTGCTTCAGCGTTTTATTATTCCCATTCATCTCCCCAGATTACATATACGTATATACAACATGCAAGGTATCAAAATCAAGTACAATGACAGCAGAGGATATGCCATAGGGGAAAGAACACACAAAGGAAACAACAATAACAAAAAAATAAAATCACATGGTACATTTAAAACAATAAAAATAAAGACCGACTTCTTGTGTCAATATCTTTGGGTTCATTTCACTGAGCATCATGTTATATCGTCATTTGTACATGATTTTTGAGCTTTTCTTTTTTAAATTTATTAAACAAATATTTTTCTTAGTTTTAAGTAATGTACAAAGTATTTATCATTCAACAAAGCAGATTAGGAATACATAGTGTTTTGATCTATATCACCCCTTTCAATATTCTTTTTTGTTTTAAATATATATTTTTAATTGCAACAATACTGTACAGAGGGGTTACAGTTACTTGAGAAAGATAATGAGTTCATTTCCAATTGAGCTTTGTTACACTCTCTTTTATATCCTCCTACCATCCCTTTCCTACCCACCTCCCCAAATACTCCTTCCCTCCCCCTTACAAAAAAGGTGTAAAGTTAATTTACAACATAATGTCTTGTACATCTCATTGTTACAATGTATCCTTATTTCAGCATTTTGTTATTTGCCATTCCCTCCCCAAATTAGAAAAATGTATATACAAGATGCAGGACACCAGAATCAAATACAGTAACAGCAGAGATTGTACCATGGGGGAAGAACTTACAAAGAAACAAAAAAAATCACATAGTACATTATAAGTACATTAAAAAGAAGAGCAAAAAAGATAAAACCTCTTGTGCCCGTATCTTGGGCTTCATTTCGCTTACCATTGTTTCTTGGGCAAGATAATGAGTACATTTCTTATCAAGGATTGTTGCCTCCTCCTTTGTTTCCCCTTCCCATCCCTTCCCATCTCCCCCCACCATGAGCCCCACCTCCCATCTGCCCCCCTGCCTCGGCCAAAGTTGTAAAGTTCATTTTTCGACATAATGTCTTGTACATCTCACTGTTGCAATGGGTCCACCTGTATTCCTATTTAAACAATTTATTTTTCCCTTCCCCTCCTCAAATTATAGCAACATGAAATACAATGAAAACAGGGGTTATGCCATGGGGGGGAGACATACAAAGCAACAAAGAAATCATCTTATAAATATGTTAGAAACAATCACAAGAAAGGGAAAAAAACATTTGAGTCCTTATCTTGGGGTTCATTTCGCCTAAAATCAACTTATCTGACTATTTCTGCTTGTCTCAGACATATACTAGTTATTGCAAAGAAGGGAAACCATGAGACCTATGTTTTTTGGGCCTGGCTTACTTCACTTAATATAGTTTTTTCCAAGTCTTTCCATTTCCTAACAAATGGGGCAATGGCATTCTTTCTGATGGAGGTATAGAATTCCATTGTGTAGATATACCACAATTTCTTGATCCAGTCATCTACTGAAGGACATCTGGGTTGGTTCCATATCTTAGCTATGGTAAATAATGCTGCAATAAACATAGTTGTGCTGGTAGCTTTAGTATGGTCTTGTTTGTGATCATTTGGGTAAATGCCCAAAAGTGAGATTGCTGGGTCGTAGGGGAGCTCTATGTGGAGTCTTTTGAGGAACTTCCATACTACTTTCCAACGTGGTTGAACAAGTTTACACTCCCACCAACAATGCAGTAGGATTCCCTTCTCTCCACATCCTTTCAGGCATCTGTTGTTATTAGAGCTCTAACTGGGGTGAGGAGGTATCTCAATGTTGTTTTGATTTGCATTTTATGGTTAGGGAGGTTGGTCATTTCTTCATGTGTCTATTGGCCATCCTTCTTTCCTCTTCAGAGAAGTTTCTCTTTAAGACTTTAGCCTACTTTATTTATTTGGCAGTTGTTTTTTTGAGAATTTTTTGTTGGGGAATGTAATGTTTTGAATTCCAGGTCTATTTTAGATATGAGATCCTTAGGCGTTGTATGGCTAGTGAAGACCTTCTCGCAATCCATGGGCTTTCTATTGATCTTGCTAGCTATATCCTTTGACATGCAGAAGCTCTGCAATTTCATGCAATCCCATTTGTCCAAACTTTCCTTGATTTATTATGTTTCTGTGTGTCTTTTAAGAAAATTTGGGGGGGCTTGGAAGGTAGCTCAGTGGTAGAGTGCTTGCGTTGCATGCCTGAGGTCCTGGGTTCGATTCCTCAGCACCACATAAGCCAAAATTGCCGGAAGTGGTGCTGTGACTCAAGTGGTAGAGCGCTAGCCTTGAGCTGAAGAGCTGAGGGACAGTGCCCAGGCCTAGAGTTCAGGCCCCACGCCTGACCCCCCCAAAAAAATTTTGGGCCTGTGCCAAGGAGAACTAGGGTTTCTCCTATTCCATCTTGTAATGTTTTCAGAGTGTCTGCTTTGACTCTGAGGTCTTTGATCCATTTGAAGTTGATTCTGGTGTAAGGTGATATATAAGGATCTAGCTTTAGTTTTCTACAAGTGATTAACCTATTTTGACAGCACTATTTACTGAAGAGGCTGTCTTTCTTCCATTCTTTTTTTTTAGCTCTCTTATAGAAGATTTGATGGCTATAAGTCTGCGTTTTCATTTCTGGTTTTTCAATTCTATTCCATTGGTCCTGAGGTCTGTTCTTGTGCCAGTACCAAGCTGTTTTGATTATTATGGCTTTGTAGTAGAATTTGAAATTTGGTATTGATATTCCTCCAGGATCATTTTTGGTATTCGGGGTCGTTTACTGTTCCATATGAATTTTTGGATTACCTCTTCTATTTCCTTGAAGTATGAGGTTGGAATATTGATAGGTATCCCATTGAATTTCTAGATAGCCTTGGGAATGATTGCCATTTCCATGATGTTGATCTTTCCAATCCAGGAGCATGGGATGTTTTTCCACTTTCTAAGTTCTGTTTTGATTTCCTTTTTCAGGTTTTTAAAGTTTTCATCATAGAGGTCCTTCACCTCTTTGTTTGAGTTAATTCCTAGGTATTGTATTTTTTATGGAGCTATTATGAATGGAGTTGCTTTCTTGATTTCAGCTGTTCTCTTCTCATTGTTGGCATACAGAAAAGCCATTGATTTTTGAAGATTAATTTTATACCCTGGTACTTTGTCAGTTTTGAGTCAGCTTAAGTAATTTGGGAGTGGAGTTAGTGGAATTCTTTAAATACAAGATCATGTCATCTGTAAAGAGGGAGAGTTTTACTTCATCTTTCCCTATTTGGATCCTTTTTATGTTTGCATCTTGGATTATTGTTTTAACTAGGCATTTTAGTACTAAATTGAAGAGAAGTAGTGAAGAGTGGATATCCTTGTCTCACTCCTGAATTTGGAGGAAATGGCTTTAGTTTTTCACCACTAAGTATAATGCTGGCTGTATGTTTGACATATACAACTTTTTCCTTTGTGCACACATAGTGTATTTTATTGATCTCTTTGTCTATTAAGGAGCATCTAGGCTGGTTTCATACATTGGCTATAGTGAATTCTGCTGCAATAAACATGGATTTTCTGGTCATTTTACTCTATCTTAGTTTGTAATCTTTTGGATAAATACCTAGGAGTGGAGTTGCTGGGTCAAAGGATAGTTCTATTTTTAATTTTTTGAGGAAACTCCATAATGCTCTCCATAGTGGTTGAACAAATTTACATTCCCACCAACATCTGTTATTGTTTCTATTCTTAGTAATGACTCTTTTAACTGGGGTGAGATAGAATTTCATTATTGTTTTGATTTGTATTTCCTTTATGTCCAGAGATGTTGAACATTTCTTTCTATATCTCTTGGCCATTTTCATTTTTTTCTCTGAGAAGTCTCTGTTTAACTTGGCTCACTTATTAAGTGGATTGTTGTTTGTTATTGTTGGGGGTTTAGTTTTTTAGAGCACTCTGCATATTCTGTATATCAGGCAATTGTCTAAAGTGTGCCTGGCAAAAATCTTCTTCCATTGTGTAGGTTGTCTTTTTAGCTTATTAGCTATGTCCTTTGCCATGAAAGAACTTTTATAGTTTGATGCAATCCCATTTATCAAGTCTTTCTTTGATTTGATGTGATTCTGGATCTTTACTCAGAAGTTCCTGCCTGTGCGAAGGACTCTTAAAGTTTCTCCTACTTCTTCCTGTATTTGTATCATGGTATCAGATCTTGTATTGAGGTATTTGAACCAGTTTTAATGGTGCAAGGTGATAGATAGGGATACAGTTTCAGTTTTCTGCATATGAGTAACCAATTTTCTCAGCATTGTTTGTTGAAAAGACTTTTGTTGAAAAGGTTTACCTTTCAGCCTATGTTTTAGGCTCCCTTTTCGAATATTAGATGGCTGTAGATCTGTGGATCTGGATCTGGATCTTCTGTTCCATTGGTCCAAACTTTTCCTAGAAAATTAATGATTCTTAATTTTAAATAGTATGTGTCTATCTTTATTATGCATTTTACTTCATTAATATTAAGATATTTGCATATTGGGCTGGGAAGGTGGCTCAGTGGTAGAGTGCTTGCCTTGCATGCCTGAGGCCCTGGGTTCGATTCCTCAGCACCACATAAGCAAAAAGAAAAAAGCTGGAAGTGACGCTGTGGCTCAAGTGGTAGAGTGCTAGCCTTGAGCTGAAGAGCTGAGGGTCAGCGCCCAGGCCCAGTGTTCAGGCCCCATGACTGGACCCCCCCAAAAAAGATACTTGCATATTAAAAGCATTTTATATTATCAAGACTTTCCTATATTTTTCTTTTATACTTTAGTTATAGTATTTTGATTTTGATTTCAGGATCATAAAGAATAAATTGCAACATACTTGTTAAGACAAAGAAACATGGATCTAGTAGAGATGATTACCACTGCTCTATAGTTGTGCAATAGTGTGGCTAGACCAGCTGTTTTAGTATATAAATTTCTAAGCTACAACTACAGTGTACAATTTGAACCTGGGAAGAATAAACCCAGAAATCTATCTTTAAATAATGTTTCATTAAAAATTTAAATATTTATATTAAATATTTATATTTTTGGATTGTATCAGGGTTTGAACTCAGAACTGTTTGCTCCCTCAGCTTGCTTACTTGCTCATCTGGTACTCTATCACTTGAGCCACAACTCCACTCCTACTTTGTGCTAGTTATGTTTGGAGATGGAATCTCTTGTGAACTTTTTTGCCCTGGCTAGCCTTGATTTGTGTGAGATGCTCTCATTTCAGCCTTCATAATCACTAGAAATTCAAGTGTGAGTCACTGATGCCCAGCTAAATCTATCTTTTTTTATGTATGTGTGCCAGTACAGGTGCACTGTCCCTGAATTTTTTTTTTTTGTATAAGGCCACTTCTGTCTTTTGTTTTTTGCTTTGGCAGTTAAGTGCAGAAGAGTCTCATGGACTTTCCTGCCTGGGACAGCTTTGAACCATGTTCTCAGATCTCAGCCTCCTGAGTAGCTAAGATTATGTGTGTACACAATTGGCGCCCATTTAAATCTGTCTTTTTAATAAACTTTTTGGTTCTAGGACTTCTTTAGAAATTATTGCCTTATCAATATCTGGTTTGTTATAATGAGTCTTCTTAATTTGATGTAAGTTTAGTTCTCAGTTTTTGCTTTAGTTCTCTGTTCTCTTGGTGTCATGTCCAAATATTCATTACTCAGCCAAATGTCAAGAAAGTTTCCCTCTAATTTCTCATCTAGTAATTGCACAGTTCAAAACACAAGATAAAGAAAAAATGCGGAGACACGCGAACATTTGGAGGTGATAGATATATTTATTATTTGAATGTAGTACTCACGTGCAAATACACACACACACACACACACACACACACACACACACACACACACACGTCCAAAGCCATGGAAGGAAACAGTGTATAGTTTTATATAGCATGCTATGTTTCAGTGCAGCTGAGGATAAAGGATTCTGATACTGTATTGCTGGAATCAGTTCAAGAATTGGCATGGATTGTGATGTCATCAACTTCAGCCTTTTTATTTTTGTGGTCTTAGTTCCTACCATCATCTCTTCTTGGGTAAGAAAATAAATTACTTCTTTAGTCATTTATTTTTAATGCTCCCTCACTGGCTCATTTGTCTCTGTCTACAACTATGCAGAGGGAGTCAGTGGCTTAAAGAAGTCCTTATTCGAGCCTGTCTTCCTCCTGAAAGTGTGCTTTATCATTCACATTTCATGAATGCCTTGAAACAGTTGTGTATCACTTCTGATCTCCACTAACATTTCTCTGTTCCCAATAACTTATGTCTTTTGCCCTCACTCCTTTAATGAAAGTGCTCTTTCAAACTGTTCTGACAACACAATGGCATTGACTCAGCTCTCAGCTGGTTCAATCAATTATTTTGCAGTCTTAAACACTTTTGAATATCTCGGGTTGCTGGAACTTTTTCTTTTTCTTGGGTTTTTAAAAGTCTGTATCTTAATTTTCCTCTTCCCTTTCTGATAAACTTTGACTTAATTTTTTTCCTATCTACTCATTACAGACAGAGCCAGTCAAAAATTCAACTTTAAGATTATTTTTCTATATGCATATATGCCCTAACTTGTGTCATTAACCTTTTCTATTTTAGAACTCAGATGTATATTCTCATTCTTCTTTATTCTGCAGTATCTCATATAAAGTATATAAATTCCTGCTGCTGCTGCCATAATTTCAAGCATTCTTTCCTTTCACTTAGGCTCTGGTCTCCTGAGTGGTCTCACTTCTTGTAAACTCCCTTGTGGAAATTTTAGTTTAGCAGTTAGCTGCTTGATCCCTACAGTCAGACTGTTGATGTTTGACTTTGCCAGTTGCTGCATAACCTTGAGCAAATTACTTGATTTTCAATCTTTTTCTGTGCTTTAATTTCCCTATGTGTAACATAAGATGATTAAAAAGTGCCTACTATGGCAGGTATATGTGGCTCATACCTGTAATTGTAGCTATTCTGGAGGCTGAGATCTGAGGACTGTTGTTTGAAACCAGCCTGGGTATACAAACCCATGAGATGGTTATCTCCAATTAAACAGACAAAATTGGATGTGAAGGTGTGTCTCAAATGTTAGAGCATCAGCCTTGGGCTCAAAAGCCAAATGACAGTATGTGAGTGAAGCCCTCAATTCAAGTCATAGGACTGGCATTAAAAAAACTTATTACATAAAGCCATTTGATGGTCAGACAAGGACTCCATATACAGTGTTTTTGAGGCTGTCCAACACTGAGTAAATAACTGTTGATCACTGTTAGCTTGCATATTTACTAATGTTTTTTATTTAAATTTCTGTTTTTCCATCATATATTCGCTAGTGTTCTCATTTCTTAGAAGACTTTATTATTGCTAGTACCTTCAATTATTTAGGCTCATTGGATTTGACATTTTGTATAATTTAGCACAAATAAATGGATTGCTGTTTACTGTTCTCCCTTTGGAGTACATGGAATAACTATTTCATAATGATGATTACTATTTTCTAGATGAGAATATGTTGAATATTTCTCTTACAGTATCATTTCTGCTTAATGAATCACTTACAGTTCACTTGTGAAATCTAATTGATGTGATCTCATATTTCTGGGTAGAAACAAATATTTCATGAAGTCAATGCCTGACACACTTATTCCTTGTCTGCTATATTGTTTTTTTTCTATTAGTTAATAGAATCGTTTCTTAGGAAGCAAAGAAAAATATCTGCCATTTAGAAATGTTATATTGTTTGGAGAATGATATTTCTGAAATAATTCTATATTAAAGAAACTAATGAATTCATTTTGGGAGGTAAATAATTATATATGCTCTTTATAGTGTGTTTCTCTTTCTCAATATGAACTTTTCAAAGTACATATTGTTGAGTTTTTCATGTTAAGACCATCTCAAATTTCTGATTCGTTTTGAGCTAACACAGAATGAATGGATTCCTATCTCCACTCCTCACTATTTTGTCTTTTACCAATCCTTTTGGTTTTCAATGGCTACAACTTAGAACCCAGTTTTGGAGAACTCATGCCCAATATTGTCCAGCTCATAATATATTCAATGCTCAAATTCAGAACATGGGTAGGAATAAGAGGCAGAATACAATACCTTCATTGTTTTCATTGAATTTTTACAAGCAGGACAGAAGAGGTGTAGAAAAATGCAGAATTGGAGAGAAAATGGAGAAAACAAAGGAAGGAAAGAGGTTAGCAGGTGAAGAAAAGGGCAAAGGTTTTTGGAGAAGGAACTTCTAAGCCACCTTATTTGTGTCCTAGGTTTTACCATTCTGTATGAGAGGTGTTTAACAGCTACCAAACCCTAGGCATAGGCCCCTTTGAAGCACTGTTGGAGCTCTGAAAAATCAAGTAAGTGCTCAATCCAATGAAAATATCTTTAGGGTCACTATCCTAATACTTTTCATTACTCTTGTTATCCAATGCTGATCCATACTTTCCAATCTTTTCTCCTTGACCTCATTCTCCATTCTTTCCTTTACTCATCCTGACCTACTGCTAAAAAGGCTTTGATACCTGCTTATGAACAGCTGCCAAAGCAGCAGGTGGTGAAACAGCAGGGTGAAGGCATACCTATATGTGGCAGAGAGGTCAAGATATGAATTTCCATGGAGAAAGTTGCTGATGGACTACTTATTGAGCATGAAATGTTATTTATTAGAACTGTAAAAATAAGTCCTTCAATTTCTGTACACATTATTTCTCTTCCACTGCTTGTCTCCTTTCTCATTTACTGTTCATTAGTAACTCATGTAATTATGCACAGGTAGTGCCAGGTAAGGATTTTCCTTCACCTGGCATTACCTGTGCACCATTACAGCACTGAAAGTATACTTTTACATTGATTGAGCTGGTGAAAAGACAGGCAGATTAACTTGTCTCTGATTGATGAGGCTAATCCATCAGTTAAATCAAATTGGCAATTTGACAGTGAATGCTGCACTATGCTTGTAGCAACTTTTGCAAAAATCAAATATGAGCGTTCAACTCTCAGTATTGAAAGACTATTTGATATGATAGAATGTAAACAATGAGAAATATTTAATTTGGTTAATATTTAATTTAAGTTGGTTACCTATTAAATAGAGTTATTTAGTGATGGAAATAAAGAAAGGGGTCTGGTAGGTGCCAATTAGTCTATGTAGAGATACTGCACAAAATCATAGGAGTGAATGAAGTTAGACGGGAAAAGGAGATTAACTCTGAGCCACTGTGCCTTCCAAGTCAATGGATAAATACAGATTTGAAGTCAAAATCATTTAGCTGCTTGTCAGTGTGTCCTATGATTGTTTTTTTCTTTTTTATATGCTATTGTATTTATCATAACTGCTTTGTGATGATATTGGTGTTAGAATTATATAAGTAGATCAAGGTTACACAGTTGGAAATTGATTGCTTAAATCCTAATGCTTTCATTCTGACTCTAAATCCATTGTTAAAATTACACTCTGCAAATGAAAAGAAAATAGAATAAAATAAGTGGCAATAAAAGGATGCCCACTATTGGGGCATCTGAGATACAATCTCAGAGATGACCATTGGATTTAGGGAAGTAACATTGTTTATTTCCTCAAAAAATACAAAGAGAAGCAACCAAGTAGATATGTGAAGAGCACAGTATAGAAACTTTATGACCATTTTTGTGTTATTTGCATTAAAAAGGATTAAACTCCAATTATTCTGGCTCCAATTTTTTTCCTTGGTAAATTATGCTTATTTCCTTTCTCCCATAATGAAGTGTGGGACTTCAACTCATAGTAATGTGATTTTATATTTGTAATGTACATTAACTTTGCATAGGCCACCTTAGTCTATTATCAAGAAAGAAGGAAAATAACTAGCAGTCAGTTGTGGGAATTTAATATTTTAATTCTCCAGTTGTTGTGCAAAATGTTTCTACTTACATAGATTAAATTAGGCATAAAATAGGGTATCAGAGTAACGTGTTTCCTTTGTATAGTCTTTGAACAGCACTACAGGCAGGTAGTTTCCTGCCACTATTTAAAGAGATTATAGATATCAAAAGTCTTTCAAAGTGTTTTCTTAATACTGACAATGGAATATTAAAAGAAGATATATGACAGTAGGAATGTGGACTGCATAGGATTTACATTATGTAAATTGTTGACTATGATTTAAAAACCCATGTTTATCTGTTCATTTACCTGAAAAATATGTAAATTTTAATGTAAATGACAATCTTGGATTTTTTTTTACCAAAACATGACAGACAAGGTGCCATTCAAAGCATTTAATATGTAAAAAATGTATATCAGTGAAAATATAATTTCAAAACCGACACAGCATAAAATCCCAACAAAACTTAGACAAAGATTATGGGACAAAATTTCAAAAATACTATAAATACAAATATGTGTACAGATAAATTGATCTTTGCTAGTGCAAATATTGTTGGAAAAATATCTAGCATGTATTTATGCTTTAACTTCCTTCATCCTTTAGGTTAAACATGCAAAAGTAATAAGGAAAAGTTAACATCTGCATAGCCAGCCCTCCAAAAGATAAGGCATTCTGTGGAACAGAAATGAAACATGCCCAGTAGTGAAGCCACAAGCGCAAGTGCATTCCAGTTATAGATGCAGGCAAGAAGTCATTGAAAATTTTGCATTGGTAGATAAAAGGGGTCCAGAACCTTACTTGTATGAAGGGACAGAGCTAAATCCCCAATATGAAATCAAGAACTACATGAAGAGAAGGTAACAAGATTCTACATCCAACCCCCGTAATATCTCAGGCTGGAACTTAGTTAAAATTTTATTCCATCCAAGTTCACTTGTTTCTGGGTCTCCAAGTAGACGTGAAGAGTAAGCCCTTGGACACTTA
The DNA here is from genome assembly GCF_000151885.1 of Dipodomys ordii. Taxonomy (NCBI): domain Eukaryota; kingdom Metazoa; phylum Chordata; class Mammalia; order Rodentia; family Heteromyidae; genus Dipodomys; species Dipodomys ordii. The sequence continues at coordinate 7,925,720 of NW_012267304.1, forward strand.
TGTTCTTTATATTTTTCTATCCCAACGTCATCCATTAAGGAAGAAGAGGCCCTAGCTCTAGGAACTCTTGAAAAAAAATCTTTCTCATTTTTCCATACTCACATACATACTGAGAAATTCTTCTGAAAAATTTCAATGTCCAGAACAAACCATATAACATACTTATAAACATGTAAAAAACATTAAGTTAAAATATTCAGAGAAAGTTCTCATATTTACCTGAATTAAGTTTACCGTTATGAATATATCTTCATATTAAAATCAATTGAAAAATTATGATTTTTATCCTGAAAAATAGTAAAAGGCCAAGAGAACTAGCCTTAATTAAGTTTTTTATTGTGCAAATACTGTACAGAGGAGTTAGTTACATGTGCAAGATAATGAGTACATTTTTTATACAGCATTGTTGCCTACTCCTTTGTTTTCCCCCTACCATCCTGTCCCTCCCACCTACTCAACTATACATAAAAACCCCTGCACCCCCGCTCCAAGAGTTGAAATAGTAAAGTTAGTTTTTCAAAATAATGTCTTATATATCTCATTGTTTCAATGGGCCCATCTGTATCCCTATTTATACATTTTGTTTTTTCCCTTCCTCTCCCCAAATTAGACTAAAATCAAATACAGTGAAAACCGTAGTAATACCATAGGGGAGGGACATACAAAGAAACAAAAATATCACATGGTACCTTATAAATACGTTAGAAAGACTAGCAAGAAATCAAAACCCACTTGTGTCCCTATCTTGGAGTTCATTTCTCTTAACATCATCTCATTGGGCTTTTCTGCTTGTCCCAGATATACATTAGTTATTGCAAATAAAGGAAAGCATGTGACATATGTTTCTTTGGGTCTGGCTTACTTCCCTTAATATATTTTTCCAAGTCTTTCTGTTTTCTAACAAATGGGGTGATGGCATTCTTTCTGATAGAAGCACAAAATTCAACTGTATATATACATATACCACATTTTCTTGATTCATTCATCCACTGAGGAGCATTTAGGTTGGTTCCATATCTTAGCTATGGCAAATAATGCTGCAATAAACATAGTTGTGCTGGTAGCTTTAGTGTGGTCTTGTTTGTGATCATTCAGATAAGTGCTCAAAAGTGGGATTGCTGGGTCGTAGGGGAGCTCTATGTGGAGTCTTTTGAGGAACTTCCATACTACTTTCCAAAGTGGTTGAACAAATTTACACTCCCACCAACAACGCAGTAGGGTTCCCTTCTGTCCACATCCCCTCCAGCATCTGTTGTTGTTAGAGTTCTTGATTATAGTCATTCTAACTGGGGTGAGGTGGTATCTCAATGTTGTTTTGATTTGCATTGCTTTTATGGCTAGAGGGGTTAAGCATTTCTTCATGTGTCTATTGGCCATCCTTCTTTCCTCTTCAGAGAAATTTCTCTTTAAGTCTTTAGCCCACTTATATTGGGCAGTTGTTTCTTTGAAGATTTGCTGTTGGGGGATTTAATTTTTTTTAGATATGAGACCCTTGTGCGTTGTATGGCTAGTGAAGATCTTCTCCCAATCCGTGGACTTTCTCTTCATATTGCCATGCAGAATCTCTTCCATTTTATTCAATCCCATTTGTCCAAACTTTCTTTGATTTGTTGTGTTTCTGGGTCTCTATTAAGAAAATTTGGGCCTGTGCCAAGGAGACCTAGGGTTTCTTCTATTCCATCCTGTAATGTTTTCAGAGTATCTGCTTTGACTCCAAGGTCTTTGATCCATTTGGAGTTGATTCTGGTGCAGGATGACATAGAAGGATCTAGCTTTAGTTTTCTACAAGTAGTTAACCAATTTTGCCAGCACCATTTACTGAAGAGGCTGTCTTTCTTCCATTCTATTTTTGTAGTTCCCTAATCGAAGATTAGATGGCTATAGGTCTTTAGGTTCATTTCTGGGTTTTCAATTCTACTCCATTGGTCCTGGGGTCTGTTCTTGTGCAAGTAACAAGCTGTTTTGATTACTATGGTTTTGTGGTAGAGTTTGAAATTTGGTATTGGTATTCCTCCAGCACTGTTCTTTCTGTTGAGGATCGTTTTTGCTACTTGGGGTCTTTTATTGTTCCATATGAATTTTTGGATTGTCTCTTCCTTGAAGAACGAGGTTGGAATTTTAATAGGTATCGCATTGAATTTGTAGATAGCCTTGGGAATATTGCTATTTTCACGATGTTGATGTTTCCAATCCAGGAGCATGGGACTTTTTTTGTTTTTACCACTTTCTAAGTTCTGTTTTGATTTACTTTTTCAAGTTTTTAAAGTTATCATCATAGAGATCCTTCACTTCTTTGGTTAAGTTAATTCTTAGATATTTTATTTTTTGTGGGGCTATTATGAATGAAGTTGGCCACACTTTTCTCATTGTTGGTATACAGAAAAGCTATTGATTTTTGAGGGTTAATTTTATACCCTGCTACTTTGCCAAAGTTTTGAATCAGCTTGAGTAATTTGGGAGTGGAGTCCGTGGGATTCCTTAAATACAAGAACATATCATCTGCAAAGAGGTAGAGTTTTACTTTTTCTTTCCCTATTTGGATCCCCTTTATGTTTGCATCTTGTCTTATGGCTGTAGCTAGGCATTCTAATACTAGATTGAAGAGAAGTGGAGAGAGTGGACATCCTTGTCTCATTCCTGAGTTAAAAGGAAATGGCTTCAGTTTTTCACCATTAAGTATAATGCTGGCTGTAGGTTTGTCATATACAGCCTTTATTGTATTGAGGAATGTTCCATGCTTTCTTAATTTTTCCAGAGCCTTCATCATAAAGGGGCGTTGGATCTTGTCAAATGCTTTTTCTGCATCTATTGAGATAACCATGTGGTTCTTATTCTTGCTCCTGTTGATGTGATGAATTATATTAATTGACTTGTGAATATTGAACCAGCTTTGCATCCCTGAAATCAATCCTGTTTGATTGTGGTGTATGATTTTTTGGATGAATTGTTGAAGTCAATTGGCCAAAATTTTGTTGAGAAGTTTTACATCAATGTGAATCAAAGAAATGGGTCTATAGTTCTCTTTCTTTGATGATTCCCTTCCTGGTTTTGGGGTGAGGGTTATTATGGTTTCATAGAATGATTTCAGTAATGAACTTTTAATTTCATTGATGAGTTGGAGGAGTATTGGTGTGAGCTCTGCTTTGAAGGCATTGTAAAATTCCGCTCTAAAACCATCTTGTCCTGGACTTTTCTTAGATGGGAGGTTTCTTATTGCTGTATCTATTTCAATGCTTGATATGGGCCTCTTAAGATGATTTAACTCATCTTGGTATAGTTTCAGCATGTCGATATTTGGTAAGATAAGGTCCATTTCTGCCAAGTTCTCAAACTAATTAGCATAAAGTTTTGAGAAGTATTCCCTTATAAAGTTCAGAATCTTGTTTGTTTCTCTGGTGATGTTTCCATTCTCATGTCTGAGTTTAGTTATTTGGGTGTGTTCTCTTCTTTTTCTGATAAGATTCGCTAATGTTATATTTTGTTAATTCTTTGAAGAACCAACTGTTTGTTTTGTTGATTCTTTCCACTTTTTTATTCTAATTCATATAATTCTGATTTAATTTAATTATTTCTCCGTCTACTGGATTGGGGTGTATCTTGTTGCTCTTTTTCAAGGAGGCTCAGATGTCTCTTTAAATTGTTGGTTTCAAATCTTTCTAAATTGTTGATGTAGCTATTCAGAGTTATAAACTTGCCTCTGAGTACTGCCCTTGCTGTTTCCAAGAGGAGCTTGTAATTTGTGTGTTCATTTTTGTTGAATATCATGAACATTTGAATTTTGTTTCTAATCTCTTCCATGACCCACTGGTGGCTCTACAGTGTGTTGTTTAGCTTCCATGTGTTACAGGACTTTCTTTGGTGGCTTTTGGTGTTGCATTCTAATTTTATTCCCTTCTGGTTTGAGAGAATGCAAGATACAATTTCAATGTTTCTGAATTTGAACATGTTTGCTTTGTGACCTAAAATGTGGTCTATTTTGGAAAATATTTCAAGTGCTGCTGAGAAAAACGTGAATTCGGATGCTGCTGGGTGAAATATTTGGTAGATGTCTGTTAAATTTAGTTGATCTATGCAGTGGTTTAGATCTGGAGTTTCTCTGTTGAGTTTTTGCCAAGTAGATCTATCTATTGGGAATATTGGTGTGTTAAATTCCCCAACAATTAGTGTCTTTGGATCTATGTGAGTTTTGAGGGAAAGTAGTGTTTCTTGGATAAATTTGGAAGCTTTGTTTTTTGGCGAATAGATATTTAGAATTGTAATACCTTCTTGAAATAGAGGACCCTTAATTAGTATGTAGGTACCTTCTTTATCTCTTCTCACTAATTTTAATTTGAAGTCTATTTTATCTCATATCAGGATTGCAACTCCCGCCTGTTTATGGGGGCCGTTTGCTTGGTAGATTTTGTTCCAGGCTTTCACATTCAAAATGTGTTTGTTTTTATGGGCGAGATGTGACTCTTGAAGGCAGCAGATAGAAGGATATTGCTTTTTAATCCAACTAGGCAATCTATGTCACTTAATTGGAGAGTTAAGTCCGTTAATATTGAGAGATAGGACTGAGAGATATTTGGGAGTTCCTGCCATTTTATCCACTTTCTTGGGGGCCGCAGAAACTTGGTTCTTCCTATGGTTCTTGGATTCTCAGTTTGGGTGAAGTTTCTTGGCCTTTATTTTGGTCTTGTTGGCTTTCTATGTGTAGGACGTCTTTAAGAATCTTTTGTGGGGCTGGTTTGTTGGAGATATATTGTTTCAGATTTTCTTTGCTATGGAAGGTTTTTATTTGACATTCGGTTATGAAGAATTTCTTTGCTTTTAAATGTATTTTTTGAGGATATCAACTTTTAAGAGCAGAATGTTGTGGGTATAATCTTTTAAAATAATACAATGAATGGATAAAACACACGGTTATAACTCCTGACTTCAGTGTACATGGCAGATAGTACCAGGCAGTGAGTTATTAAAGAGCTTTAATATTACATATTGATCATCATAAAACTCCTATAAAGTTTGACTTCTGTAGTAGATGCTGTGATTTTGTGGAAAAGGAAACTGGCCCAGGAAGTTGATTTTAATTCAAAAGTTCATATAATATGTTAGCAGAAACTCAGACTACTAGTTTCTGAAGCCAATGGACACTTTCCTATTGTTTTCACAAATTGAAAGCTATTCTCTAATATCAGAAATCTGGAGATCTATAGCATGAATCTTCTTCCTATTGAAAAGTTTATGCTTTGAATTATAATATAGGAAAAAAGTATTCTAAATGTAGGCAGAGCAGTTTGTAGATACTTCTTTCAGCATACACCAAGTCATATATATTAGCAAATTTCCATCTGTCCGTAAGAACTTTCATCACAAAAATCTCTAATGTTTAGCCTTGTCCCCATGCTATTGATTGAGAAAAGGCATCTTTAGATTCACCTCTTTTCACAATGCCATTCTACAGGGCCTGACATGTAGATGGGTACTTCATAATCCAGAGTAATAATGTTTCTTTTTCACCTGAAAATTTAACCTTGTTGGATGTAAAATTGATACAAACATAGCTTGGAAAGATCAAAGATATTTTTTTTGTAGGTGAGTGTATGTCAAGCTAAACAAACATATGTGGGTGGCTTCTAAAAGCTTATTTGCTTAAGAGTTGCCGATATGTCTTGCCAGTGCTTGCAACAGATACCTAGGGATTGAATCCTTTCTGTAAAAATGATAAAGGTGTTACTTTAAGGCAAGTGTGAGGTGAGGCCTGGGGATTGAAGGAAAGGCGGGAACAAAGGCTAAGCTAAGGATTTTTGTGCTTTTTTTTTTTATAAAAAAGAGTTTACTAGAATGAGAGTAGTGATAAAAGACAATGTAAATTCATTTCTTGTAACTGAGGAGCCACTGGTAAAAAAAGGCAAACATTCCAATGTGGGCTTAGGCCCTATATTGTGCGGGCCTTGAGTATTGATTTTAGAACAAAGCTGCTCACATATATTGAGTGATGCAATAATCTAACAGCAATTAGTATTCATTAAACACATACTATTCAGCAGGCACTGTTCTAAGGCCTTCACATATAGTAAATACAATTTCAAAGAAACTAATGGTTCAGTAATACTGGTATATTTCAATGATGAAGCCAAATCTCTGAAAGATTAAGAAACATGTCAAAGTGAAACAGTAGATGAAACTATGATTGATTTAATCACAGACATCTGGTTTCTGTGCCCTCTGCTGTCATTTCCCTAGAATGCATGGAATCCTGCTTCTTCTTTCCCTTACACAAAACTGCTGCTCCTTGGGACAGAGATTTGATGGGATTCATTTTATGGAGATTAAAATGCTAGGTAGGAGATGATTAGGAAGCACCGCTAACCAAAACAAAATTTTCACATTCTAGGTGAAAATTTCCATCAAAATCTGTCAAAAGGAGCTAAAATGTTAGATCCTGGGGAATTGTTTATGTACAGTCAGAGGCTGTTTCATTGACCATTGTGCGAATTTGATTACCAAAAGAAGGAAACAAATCCATGTTCATGTCCAGGGCAAAGGTCTGAGTTTAGGAAGTTTCTTCATCATTAAAAACTTTCTTTTAATATTCCATTCAATAAATACTCTTTGACTAGATAACTAACAATCTCATAAACCAGTGTACAATTAGAAACCAAGCATGAGTGGTGAAAGGAAGATATTTAAGATTGCTATACATAGTAAAATACACCTCTCTGCTACAATGACATTGCAAGTAGAGAAACAGCATAGGACGACCTCATCATCATTGTTCTTAAGCAGTACAATGAGGAATAGTAGTTGAATTGCATATCTAGGAGAAATTTACCCACTGTGCAAAGTTGTATATCCTTCATCATTTTTAAAGAAGTGTACAATTTTTTTATTATTAGCAAAACAAAACAAAATAAAGCAAAACAACTCTCTTAGTAAATGGACAGAGCACTCCTACTTTGGGAAAATTCTCAGATTAAGGAAATTTTCTCAAGTATCTTTCAGGTTATTTCAATCTTCCTCTTTTTCCTCCTTTTCCTTTAACCCTTGCACTATGATTACTGAGTTCTTATCATGTGTCAGATGCTAGAATTCTTCCATCTATAGATAAACTACTCATTCAAGAAAACTCCATTTTGCTGACACCATTTCTCAAATTCTTTTTTTATTTTAGTTTTATTGTCAATTTGATGTACAGAGGGGTTACAGTTACATATGTAAAGTAGTGAGTACATGTCTTGTCAAACATTGTTACTCTTCCCTCATTTTCTCCCACTTTCCCTCCCCCTCTACTCTCCCCCCTCAATTCTCCCTCCCCCAAGAAAGTTCATTTCCAACTAATTGGCTTGTGAGTATTGCTGTTGCATTGGTTCACTCTTGATCCTTTGCCTCACCATTTTCTTGTTCTCCTTCTCTTTCCCAAATCAGATAAAAGTATATACAAGCCACAGGGTACCAAAATCAAGTACAATGACAACAGAGGATAAACCAGAAAAAAAGAAATAACTTCATACAATACATTAAAAACAGCAAAGGTAAACCTCTACTTTCATATCTTGGAGTTCATTTTGATTAGCATTATCTTATATGGTCATATGTACATAGTTATTGAGCTATTGTGATCCTCTGCTAAGACTGTCCTAGACATATAATAATTATTACAAATGAGGGAAACTATGGAGCTTATGTTTCTTTTGGTCTGGCTTACTTAACTTAATGTGATTTTTTTCCAAATCTTTCCTTACAAATGGGACTATGTCATCCTTTCTGATGAAATTATAGAATTCTATTGTTTATATGTACCACATTTGCTTGATCCATTCATCTGCTGAGTGGCATCTGGGTTGATATCATATCTTAGTTATGGTAAAAAAAAATGCTGCAATGAACATGGTTGAGCTGGTAGCTTTAGTATCGTTTTGTTTGTGCTCATTTGAGTAAATGCCCAGGAGTGGGATTGCTGGGTCATAGGGGAGCTCTATGTGGAGTCTTTTAAGTAAACTCTGTAACATTTTCCAGAGTGGTTGAACAAGTTTACACTTCCATCAACAGTGTAATATTGTTTCCTTCAGGCTACATGCCCACCAGCATCTTTTATTACAAAATTTTTTGATAATGGCCATACTAACTGGGGTAAGATGGAATCTCAATGTTTTCATTTGCACTTCTTTTATGGCCAGAGATGTTCAATATTTCTTCATGTGTATTGGCCATTATTATTTCCTCCTCAGAGAATTATCTCTTTAGGTCTTTAGCCTACTTGTTAATGGGATGATTGTTTCTTTGAAGATTTGGTTTGAGGGGATTTAATTTTTTTAGCTGTAGGTATATTTTAGATATGAGACTCTTGTCTGTTGTACAGGCAATGAAGATCTCCTAATCTGAGTGCTTTCTATTTATCTTGCTAGCTATGTCTGTTGCTATGCAGAAGCTCTGCAGTTTGATGCCATCTCAATTATCCAACCTTTCTTTGGTATGTTGTGTTTCTAGATCTTGATTAAGAAAGTTTTAACCTGTGAGAAGGAGCCCTAGTGTTTCTCTTATTCCTTCCTGTAATATTTTCAGGGTATCTGCTTTTACTTCAAGGTCTTCGATCCATTTCGAATTGATTCTAGTGTAGGGTGTTACATAAGGATCTAATATTCGTTTTCTACATATGTGTAGCCAATTCTGCCAGCATCATTGATGAAGATGCTTTCTTCCATCCTTTTTTTGGCTCCCTTATCAAAGATTAAGTGGTCATAGGTTTGCGGATTCATTTCTGGGTCTTCGGTTCAATTCTACTTGTCCTTGTAATATATGGAATTCTGCTCATCACCATTACTTCACTGAAGCTGTACAATCCAGACTCTGCTTCTCAGCTCCTCAGTGTTATCAGTATCTCTGAAGCATTTATTCTGCTCTTCCCTCCATCTGTCATAAAACGGAGGAACTCATACACACTCACATACACATTGCATAAATCTTCTTTTGAATTTTATGACAGTTCTGTTTTACTTATTTTAATTTTCTTATTAGTCTTTTGACAATTTTACTGCCTCCCTTTTCTCTACCAAATGTTTAATTTTTCTTTTTTGGTAAGTGATTTTTGCTCTTTTGCTTTTTGGGGACCACATTTTCTTAAGGTAATGACATAGCTTTCTATACAATTGAATTGCTAGGAATTAAGAGTTTCTAATAGTTTTCATTTCCCTAAGTTCAAAATCCTTAAACGTAACTGAGCTGAATAGCTCCCCTGGTACCATGCACAAACATCATATTTGATGTGCTTGAATGTGAAATAATTCTCTCTCCATTCATTCCATTCTCTATTCTGAAACCACACTGACTTTTGTAAAATAAAGGTATGATTTTTATTATGCCTCTGGTTGAATATGCCTCTGTCTTCAGTGTTTTCATATGCCCATTATAAGCATCTGTAGTCATAGTGCAGATGTATCTCAACTCCCTCTTTAAATCAGAATACCAAGATAATCCTAAAATGTATCATGAGCTTTAACATTTAATTTTCATTTTGCATGGAAATCTCTTTTTCCAATTTTTCTTTTCTGCTTAAATTAATTTTCCAATTAATTTTTACCTGATCATAGAAAGAAATAACTGGTTTATTTTTATGTTTGTGCTTTAACAGCATTCATTCATATCTTTATTGTGGTGCTTAGATACCTAAAGATACATAAATTCATCATGCAGTCTCTTTCAGCAGATTGTGTGCTCAAATGCAGAGTCTAAAATTTTCAAGGTAAGCCAAATATATAAAACATTAGTTAATTACAATATAAAGATATTTGATAATTTTGTCTTACTAGGTTATTTATTTAGATGCTTGACTCATAACAATTAACCATGATTATATAGAATGCATTTCCAAGTTCTAGTCATAGATTATCCATAACCTTTGACTAATTACTAACAATATATAACATATTTTTGTAGCTCTGTAATAGAGAACAAGTTTTATTTATTTATTTCTTTTATTTTTTGTGGTGCTAGATACAAATTTCTTTTGCATGTGTTAGTAATGCTCAGCTGCTAGAGCTACATCTTTAGCTGAAGAAATCTGGTTTTTAAACACCCTTCCAGAAATCTACTTTGTGTAGTTTCAGAAACACTACCTATTCATTTGTTTCAGTATATTTCTTCTTTTGTACTTTCAAATGTTTTTCACCTTTTAGAATGTCAAGTTTGTGCAGATATTTATTCCTCTGACATATCTTCCTTATCTTACCATATTCACATCTGATAGAATTCCCATTAATATCTCAAGACACTACTGACATGACTTTTTCTCCAGATCTTTCACTATTTGACATACATTTTTGTTTTTCTGTATATTACATCTCTCTAGCTCCTAATATATTTTAAGGAATTAGGCTGTATCTAAGACCTGTGTATCAGATGTCAGAGACTAGAGTTTGAACTGAGATCTTGTATATAACAAGTGGTGATCAGAGAATTAAGCATGAATAACAATTATACAAGAACTTTGTTTAGTAAAGTGAAACATTAAGCCACTCCCCCTATTCCTAGGTTCTAATTCACTAGGTCTGAAATTGGTTCTATAAATTCACATATTTATAAGCTTTCAAATGTTTAATATTATGATAGGCTCTTTGTACTAAGGGGCCATAAACCAAACCACAATAAATGACCAAATATCTAATTCTATTCATCCCAGTTACCTTCTAATATGGCAAATGCAATTGATTCCAATTTTGTTGTGAACCACCATGTAATGTATTTTGTCTATTCTACTGTGGAACTAGGTCTTTCTGAATAGTGGTCAAAGAAAATATAGTCCACAGTTAATGAAAGAGAGGAGCAAACAAGTTTTATATATTACTCATGAAACATTTTGGAACAATATGGATGGACATATTATACAGGTGTAAATCAAGAATCCAAATAAAATTTAATTAATTTTGAGAAGTAAAAATATGGTTCATTTTTAAGATTTTGTAGCCAGACACTGGTTACTCATGCCTGTAATCCTAGCTACTCGGGAGGGTGACATCTAAGATCACAGTTCAAAGCTAGTCTGGGCAAGAAAGTCAGTGAGATTCCTAACTCCTACTAGCCCTCAGAAAACCCCAAATGGTAATGTGGCCTAAAGCAGTACAGTGCTAGTCTTGAGAGAAAAAGCTCAGTGACAGTGCCCAGGACCTGAGTTCAAGGCCCGGGACTGACCCCTCCCCCCAAAAAATGATTTTCTAGTAGATGGCTTTGCTGCACTAGGAGTATTCTAATTGCTTAATAAAATGCTAGAACTTCTGATCTTAATATGATGAAGTAACCAAGAGTGGATTCTCTTCCTATGTGTAGCAACAAGCTCCACCTTCCCAAAACAACTAAACTATGAAATGAAAGTTTAAAATTAAAGTAATCCTCAGAGGAATGGGAAATAACTGATATAAGTCCCAATGTTGACCAATTTATTGTGTGGAGAAAGCATCCAAGTGTTTTGGATAAAGGCTTGGAGAAGGACTGGGGTGAACAAAGGCAACTTAGTAGAGAAATAGTCTTCAAAAAAACATGCTAGAATATTTTGACATCCATATGCAAAACATTAACTCAATCCTTATCTCACACTAAATACAAAATTAATTCAGAAACTTATAGTCTTAGTTGTATAACATAAAATTATAACAATTATAGAAGAATACACAGAAAACATATTTCTTACTTTGAGTTGGACAAAACTTCTTAGATATGATGACAATAAATGATTAATACAAAACTTTTGAAGGTAGTGGTAATGTTACTTAGGGCTTACCTCACATGTGAGAGGCCTTGGGTTCAGAATTACAAAATGAGAACTACATTAAATTAAAGCTTCTCTCCTGAAGACCTTGCTAATATACTGAAAAGGTCATTTGATAAAGGGCTTTCAGAATATATAAAGAGCTTTCAGAGTATACAAACAATTTGGTGAGCTTAATGAGAAAAATCACAAAATAATATGGGGTAAAATATTTGAACAAATGTTTTCTTAAAAAATTTATGTTAGGCAACAATATACAAAAAGATGCTTAACATTGTAAGTCATTAGAGAAACATAAATTAACTCACAATTAAATACCTTCATGAATTTATTAGAATGACTACAATTCAAAAGGATGACTACCAAACATTGGTGAGAATGAGATTCAAATGGAATTTCTACACATTGATGATCAGAATGATAAATGGCATTATAATAATATTGAGCATTGCACTCACTAGGCAAAGACTATACCATTTAAGCCATGCCCCAAGTCCAAGTCCAGTTACGTGGGAAAACAGTTTGTTCATTTCTTAAAAAGTTGAGCATCAATGTATCATGAGCTGGCCATTTCATTCTTTGGCAAGAAGAAAATAAAAACTTCTTTGTGGTAAGATACATAAATATTTGAACCTTAATTTGTGAATACCAAAGTGTAAGTGGCCAACTATTCATTGAATGGTAAATGCACAAACAGATTATGATATAGTAAAAAAATGAATATTATTTACTAAGACAAAGTAACATTGCTGGACAAGAAATATACTGATTGCCTTATTCATGTAACTGTAACCCCTCTGTATAGCATCTTTACAATAAAATAAAATTAAGGGAAGAAACTAATTATTGCATTATACATTCCTCAAAATAATCTCTACAAATGTAAGAAACTAGAAAGCTGAAAGCATATACATTATTATTCCATTTATATAAAATACACAAACTAACACATGCACACTTATAGTGATAGAATGAAGAGGAGTGGTCGCGGGAGGTTGGAAAGAGTGGGAGGGAGGACCTACAAAGTATTATTCATGAACTTTGAAGAGAGACTGATATAGTGACTTATTCTGACTATGTTTTTGGATTCACAATTGCATATATGTTAAGTGGTGCACATTAAAATATTTCGTTGGGGCTGGGAATGTGGCTTAGGGGTAGAGTGCTTGCCTAGCATTCATGAAGCCCTGGGTTCTATTCCCCAGTAACACATAAACAGAAAAAGCCAGAAGTGGCACTGTGGCTCAAGTGGTAGAGTCCTAGCCTTGAGCAAAAAGAAGCTCAAAGACAGTGCCCCAAGGACAGTACCCAGGTCCTGAGATCAAGTCCCACCACTGGCAAGAAAAATATTCCCTTTCAAAGTGGAGGACTCCAATGGTATTAGTCCTTTAAAGAACTACATTAACAGTTAAACAAAATGAATACCAGGAAACTGAACATTGTTTTGTGTGTATGTGGAGAAAGGTCAAGTAGAAGGGTGCAGATAATGAAGAGAGGAAGGGTGGATGAATATATTCAATTTGTGTATATGAAAATGGAACCAGGTAAATTGAGGGGATAGATGGAATTGGGTGAAATAGGAGGGATTGATAGAAGAAGTGACATTGATTAAGATTTATTGTTTTCATAAAGTGATGAGTTGAACAGAAAGCCATTTGTGCAATTATTTAGAAATAAATAAAATTTGCTTTACATTTGATCACTTATATATCAGTAAGGTTGTTAAAATAAATTAGAACATATTCTTCAAATAAAAACTCTTATTTGAAGGACAAATAAAAACCAGAGAGCAGAGTAAACATCTATTATAATTTAATTTCTGAAGAAATCTATGGAATTGTTATTTGAAACCTTCTGAAATAGCACATGCAAATTCTAGAAATAAGTATATGTGTATAGATAAATATGTTATAATGTGATATTTTACTTTAATTCATTAACTATTCTCTCCAAGTTTTGGATTGCCTTTAGTCTTTAGTAGCATTACAATAAAAGGAGTTTAGTTAGGCTCAAAGAGACAAAGGATACATGATTTCCTTTGTAAGTGGAAGCTAGATTTAGCTTATAAATTTATAAGTAAATATGCATATACGAACTGATGTGTATACAAGTAGAAATACTGAAATGTTAGAGTCATGGGAAAAGTAAAATAGTGAAATTCTTTAGAAAGGCAAATCAAGGGCTGGGAAGGTGGCTCAGTGGTAGAGCGCTTGCCTTGCATGCATGAGGCCCTGGGTTCGATTCCTCAGTACCACATAAGCAGAAAAAAAAGCCAGAAGTGGCACTGTGGCTCAAGTGGTAGAGTGCTACCCTTGGGCTGAAGAGCTCAGGGACAGCACCCAGGCCCCAGAGTTCAGTCCCCACGACCGGACTCCCCTCCCAAATGCAAATCAAAAGATCAACAAAATAAACACCAGGAAGCATATAATTGAAAGCGGTGAGGTGATGTCAAGGAGAAAGGGTTAGACAAATGAAAAGGAGAAGAAGGGGGAGAATTCAATTGAGAATTCAATCTATATCCTACAAAATTAAGAAGAGTGAGGGAAAAGTTGGGCAAGGGAGGTATAGGTGAATTTATTGAAAGGAGTGACATTGATCAGGATGCATTGTGTTCATAAACTTTTTTGTTAAATAGAACTCATTTGTACGATGACTTAATAAATAAAGAAATAAAGATAATAAATAAAGAAAATGGCTGAATGAAATTTTCTTAATAGAGACCCAGAAATACAACAAATCAAAGAAAGGTTGGACAAATGGGATTGCATGAAGTTGCAGAGCTTCTGCATGGCAAAGGACATAGCTAGCAAGGTCAA
>NW_012267304.1:7940963-7947300 GCF_000151885.1 Dipodomys ordii
GCCCAAAGAAACATAGGTCCCATGGTTTCCCTTATTTGCAATATCTAGCATATGTCTGAGTCAAGCAGAAACGTTCAGATAAGGTGATGTTAGGGAAATGAACCCTAAGTTATATTTTCAAATGTCTTTTTTCTTTCATGCGATTATTTCTAACACATTTATAAGATGATTTCTTTGTTGCTTTGTATGTCCCTCCCCCACAGTATAACCCGTGCTTTCACTGTATTTGATGTCGGTATAATTTGTGGAGGGGAAGGGGAAAATCAAGTCGTTTAAATAAGGATACAGGTGGACCCATTGCAACAATGAGAAGTACAAGTCGTTATGTTGAAAATGAACTTTACAACTTTGGTGGGGGGGGCGGCGAGGGGAGGATGGGAAGGGATGGGAAGGGGAAACAAGGGAAGAGGCTACAATGCTTGATAAGAAATGTACTCATTATCTTGCCATGCAATTGTAACCCCTCTGTACAGTATTTTCACAAAATAAAAATAAAAATTAAAAAAAGAAAATGGTGAAATGGAGCCATTCTAGATACATTTATTTAACTTGTATTTTGTACATAGTCCTTTAAAATTATATTTGACAAAAATTTTAACAATATGTGACCTAATTTTCCATCACCCTCAAAAGCATATTCACTTTTATTTACTCTCCATTTTATAGTTACTCAAGGCCATTATTAGTATCATCAAGAACTGCATTATGCTAGAACAAATTGATCCCCTATGGAGTTCAGTAGATGAACACACACACTAATTCCAGGCTTCTTCATGCATCCTAAGTGTGTACTTTACCACAGAGCCATATTTCCAGCCTCAGTTACTCTGTCTTTGATTTAACATGTTAATTATTGAGAAACACGGTTCCAATTCTGTAGTCTGGAACAGGATTGAGTTGTTTAAACCATAGAAATAAAAAAAAACGTTGGAAAATAGATGCATTAACTCTGAAGTTAGAAAATTATATTTGTAGTTATCTGATATTTTAGGTTATCAAATTTGCTGACTTCTTTAAAAGATTAAAGCATAATAAATACATGAAGCATCAGTGATATAAGTATATATTGTATATGCATATATGACTATGTATGAGGAAAATAGATATATGGCAAATGATCTATAAGGAAAAAGGATGAAGATGAAGTTCTCTCAATGGGGTTGGAGTGACTGACATCAAGTAAAACAATGATATAATATACTATTTAAGGGCCAGGAGCATAAGTCAAGTGATGGAACCCTTAAGGCCCTGGTTTCAATCCTGAATACTGAAAAAAGGCAGGGGAAATATAACACTTAAGAGATATTAGAAAACTTACAATATCATGAAATAACTTATTTTACAGACAAAGACCCTCTGTATCAGACAAAAGAAGGCAAGTATGCAGTGATTATCAGTGGTACATGAAATAACTTGAACTGCATTCCAGGTATGATAAGTTCTATACAGAAGAAAATTTGGGAAGAAGGGAGATACATTAGTAAAGGCATTTCAGAATCAAGTGAAAAATGAACAGAATGATAATCTACCCAACTCCAGGAGACAACATAGAAATGATATTTCATCATCTTTCTTTTCATTGTATTGGTTACAAGTACCCTAAAGGAGAAGTGATCATTCCTAAAAGAACTGATCATTCCTATGATACAAATACTATAAGGAGAGGATCAGAGATCCATCTTATGTCTGCCTACTGCACTTACTTTTCTTTTTTGTTATTTATATTATTCTATGTTATTTTTATCTTTAAGTAGTTTCACAAAGTAGTTGCCATTGAACAAAGCAGTATATGAATACAATGAATCTTAATTGATGTCACCCCTTTCACTATTCTCCCCCATCACTCCCAACCTTACCCCTTTCCTTAATTTTCTAGAATATATATTGAATTTTAGAACTGCATTTCCCCTATTTCTGTCTTCATTCATCTACCTCATTCCACCTGATCACTCCCCATCCCCGTGACACTTTCACCAAATACCCAATTCTTGGGGTGTAATTTGTTGGACTGTGAGTTAGCCTTTCTAAAGGATTGCATCATTTGAGTTCTCTCCTGGATCACTTTTCTTTTTCAGTCTTCATATTTGTTCTCCCTTTTTGCTTGCTCTTCAAAAAGGCTTTATTTGATTGCAAGTTAAGTTATGCTATGTATAGAGTAATAATATTTTTATGCTTGTTTATATAATCCATAGTTAAGGAAAACTATAAAACATGCTTGGAAACAACCTAATCTATCTATCTATCTATCTATCTATCTATCTATCTATCTATCTATCTATCTATCTATCTATCTATCTATCTATCTATCTATCTACCTATCTATGTATTTATTTGTCAGACGTGGGCCTTGAACTCTGGGCCTGAGCGCTGTCCCTCAGCTCTTCAGCTCAAGGCTAGCGCTCTACCACGTGAGCTACAGTGTGACTTCTGGTTTTCTAGTGGTTTATTGGAGATAAGAGTTTCAGGGAGTTTCCTGCCAGGGCTGGCTTTGAACCGCAATCCTCAGATCTCAGCCTCCTGAGTAGCTAGGATTACAGGCTTGAACCACTGGTGCACAGCAGTTTTTTTTTTATTAATTTAATTTTATTGTGAAGGTGATGTACAAAGGGGTTACAGTTACGCATGTAAGGTAGTGAATACATTTCTTGTTGAACATT
Organism: Dipodomys ordii; assembly: GCF_000151885.1. Classification (NCBI taxonomy): domain Eukaryota; kingdom Metazoa; phylum Chordata; class Mammalia; order Rodentia; family Heteromyidae; genus Dipodomys; species Dipodomys ordii. The sequence goes on from NW_012267304.1 coordinate 7,943,621, forward strand.
GTTACGTCCTCCTACATTTTGCTCCCACATTCCCTCTCTCCCAAGTTGTAAAGTTCATTTCCAACTTATTGTCTTGTGAGTGTCCCTGTTACATTGCTTCCCCATCTGTACCTTTTTGTTGTTCCATTTCCCTACCCTAATTTAGATAAATGTATAAATAATACACAGTGACAACAGGGGATAAACCACAGTGAAATAAAATGAAAGAAAAAAGAAATCACATAATACATTTTAAAAAACACCAAAAAAGAATCCTCCCTTTTCCTCCCATACTTTAGAGTTCATTTTGTGTAGCATCATCTTATATGCTCATATGTACAGGGCTATTGAGCTATTCTGAGCATATATTGTTTACATCTACCAAATTGCAAAACAATTCCACCTACTCAAATGCAGAGTTATCCTTATACAGTCCTTTTCATATCCTCCTTTGCTTTCATAAGTTCTGTCCATCTCCTTGAGTTTGTACAGGAAGTAAGGAAACAAGATAAAATGGGGTTTTATTCCACAGGCTGACCTTGTGCTTTTCAAAAGCTAAGTTAAACAGATGAGAAGGTAATTTTTCTTTAGAGATAAGGTGTTTTTCCCTGTAGTTTCTAGAAGAAATAAATTTACTCTATTGAGGAAAAACTCATTTGTATCAATCAGACTATATCTTTTAACATATCAGGACTGAGCCTCAATGAATAGTTAAGAATTCTGTTTTCTTCAGAATGCTTTTGTTCCCCAAAGCTTTTGTTTATTACTCATTTTCATTTTCCGTTATCTGAACATTAATGGTCTGTTTTTGCTTCCCTTTTATTATAATGATAAGCAATTCAAATAAAAAGTTATTTATTGTATGTGTGGAGAAATAAATAAAATGTCAGGAAGCTTGTAACTTTTACAAATATCACCCTTTAAGGGAAATCTTGTCCTTAAATCTTACTTGATCATTGATTATAAAAGTACTCTTTAACTTCTTTCAGGTTATACATACCGAAAATGGTCCATTGTTTTTGCTTGTATGTTCCTGATGAAATTCATATTTTATCTCATCTCCTTTCAAATAACCATTTCAATAGAAAACTTCACAAAAATGTGATTATTGTAGCCTAATGTGTGTGTGTGTGTGTATACTTTTCATGTTCATTTTTAGACCTATTATTTAAACTAAAAAAGCAAAATTTTATAATTGTATTATCTTAAGCTATGATTTTATAATTGTTTGTACTGTAGCTATTAAAAGGTTTTCTAAGTAACATAAAAGATGTGGTAGATAAAACTAAAGGGAATTTCATCTACAGTTGATTAGGGCACTCTAATCAAACATCAGTCTCTGGTAACCAAACTATAGTATCCAATGTAGGATCTTGCTGAAGGAAAATGAAGGATTTTTAAAGAAATAGACAACAAATGAAACAGTTCTTAGTTTTTTTGCTCTTTCTTTTATGACAAACACTAAAAGTCTATATTATAGTAGTTACAGAAACTATTTATTAAGAGAAAAACAATTCACTGGCTAAAGCTAAATTTTTCTTTCTTAAAAACCTGGACAGAATTACGAATACACTGGAGTTAGAAGCCTGGTCTATGATTCTTTATCTCTAAGTTCTATATCTTCAAATTATGTGATAGATAATTTCTTAATTTTTCTGTGCATAGTTTTCTTCATTATTTAATTCTGTGTCATAGAAAGTGAATGGTAAAACAGTATGGAGTTATAATACTGCAGGTGTTTAAGTCTGTAAGGATGAAATGATAAAGGTTTCCAGTTTAAAGCAGTTTTATTCCTGCAATAAGTTAATTCCCTTAGTAGACAGCAAGTTACATGGAAGCATTTTTGATCCAGATCAGAGTTAAGTGGAATGGACCCAATTTAAGAATTTTTATAGTGAACTCATGAAATTCTTGTATGATTCTCTAAACCCAGAAGGACTGAACAAACAATTACACATTAAACACTCTAGCTGATTTACGTGAAATAAGGTCTAGGCATACTCTTAATCTTTGACATGACCAGCTCTGAAAACTGTTAGCTGTTTACATTTACAATGAATTACATACATGGGGAGATCGGAGGAAGATGGCTGAGGAGAGGCTGGGGGCTAAGTAAGCTCTCCTGTAGAAACCAGTATTAGTATTCCAGTGGAAAATCCAAACTAGAGACTCACATTAAGTGTGTTATCATAGCACAGAGAATTTGGCCAGAGAGGAAAAACTCAGGCAGCTTAGTTAAGGACTCAGATTTGAGCACACCAATTCACTGCTGCTGCTGCTGCTGTGGATGGCCACATTGTCAGAGAGACCCCAGGACAGAAGTGCCACAGGCAGTGCACAAGTGGACTCTAGTCACTGCCTGCAAGAACCCACAAGGAGTGGAAATCTTCATTCGGCTCACCACAGACAGCCGCAGGCTGCAGATGGTCCAGAAACCAAAGGAACCCTTGAGTATGCCCAACCCATTCTCACTCCTCAAGGTTCAGCGGTGGGAAGGTAGCCCCTCCCCCACCACCAGAGAAAAACTCCATCTTTGATACTGACACTGACCCAGCTAGAGTAGCTATCATAACTCAAGCCTAGGAAGAACAGAGGCAGATCCACGTAGGCAGGCCAGACTCTCCTTAGTGGGTAAACAGAGCCAGAGGGTACCTTACTCAGCTGCTGCACAAGAAGCAACTCCAGCCCTTGAGCAATTGGAAATTTGTTACACATAAAGCCTGAGACAGGCTCCAGGCTGGGCTGATTGAGTCTCTCAGGAGCTAGCCCATCAGGGTAAAACTACTGATCACTGACAGGCCACAGCTCTACCTACAAATGAGCATCACTCACAGCAACTCCAAGCTAGAGGAAACAGCAACCTTACTCTCTTGTGATACTCTTTTGTGAAATCACTGAACTAACCTGGGAAGAGTGACATAAGCTCCAGGGTAGGGAAGAGCTTCCTTCAGCCTGCACAAACTGATTTAAGAAACCAACCAAGCCACAGGACAACCAAACACAAGCAAACCAGAGACTCCACCACAAAGAGTCTGTTTATGGACACAGGAGAGACACAAGATCCATCCCCCACTTCCCCCCAAAAAAAGATTCGAAGAACCCTTATCTACCTAATTTTTTTAAAGTGTCTATTTTTTAAAGTTTTGCTTTGTTTTTTTTTTGTTATTGTTGTTCTTTTTTAAATATTCTCATTATATTCCTTTTCCTTTGGGTCCTTTTTTTTCTGCCTTCCTTACTTGCTGTTCCGTTCATTCCCAGATATATACCTCCCTATGATTATTAGACCTTATTCTTCATTGTGTCATACCTAATTTAGATATTGATTAATCAATTCACAAATTCCCAGCCTTAACTCCATTAATTGTAGAATTATTTCATTATACTTATATAATTTTTAAGTGTTCTATTTAATATTTTGTATTTTATATTTTTCCTTTTTCTTTTTTTTATTTTTATTGTGAAAAAATTGTACAGAGGCATTACAATTACATGGGCAAGATAATGAGTACATTTCTTATCAAGCATTGAAGCCTCCTCCTTTGTTTCCCCTTCCCATCCCTTCCCATCCTCTCCCGCCCTCCCACACAACCCTCCTCCCCCTGCCCCACCAAAGTTGTAAAGTTCATTTTTCCACATAACGACTTATACATCTCAGTGTTGCAATGGATCCACCTGTATTCCTATTTAAACGATTTGTTTTT
>NW_012267304.1:7952743-7961549 GCF_000151885.1 Dipodomys ordii
AGGGGTGGGGGTGGGATCCTCGTGGAGAATCCCGGCTGGTAGGTTTCTCTGTTCCTGGCGATCCGCTGTTCTGCGAACCGGTACCTGGTATCTGTGAGCAGCCCCCTGTGTCTCTGGGGCTCCGGCAGCCCCCGCCCTGCCGGCTGGCCGGCGGCTTGGTGCTCTGCCGCGCGGCCAGTAAAGGTTGGGGGAGGGGTCTTCGCTCTTCTCTGTTCTGAAATTCTTTTCTTCTCTTTCTTTTTTTGTTATTTTCCACCTCTGGTTTTTCTCTGAGTGTTCGTCTTTTTGTTGTTGTCGGTCTCTTGGGGAGATTAAGCGTTGGAACTCGAACTCTCTTTTTGGTTGGAGAGAGCTGTGGCGTTTCCCTACTGCCCCGTCGCCATCTTGGTCAAAACAGCCCTAATTCCTTTTTCTTTTTCTCTCTTCTCCTTTCCTTCTATCCCTGCCCTTTCTCTGAATTGCTCTCTCACCTTCCCTCCCTAAATTCCTTCAATCTTATTTTCTCCTTAAAGCTATTAATTTAAGGTCTGTTGTCCCCTTCCTTGATCTTTCTTAGTCCATTGATTGATCCCAAGCTGTTTGTTGTTGAACTATACTGTATCAAATACATACTCATTAAGTGATCTGTCTGCACAATATTACAATTCTAAATAACTATTCACCAAATAACAGAGCACCCAAATTTATCCAAGAAACACTACTTTCCCTAAAATCACACATAGTTCCAAAGACATTAATTGTTGGGGACTTTAACACACTATTCTTCTCATTAGGTAGGTCAACCCAGCAAAAACTCAACAGAGAAACCTCAGACCTAAACATCTGCATAGATCAACTAGAGTTAACAGACATCTACTGAATATTTCACATAACAGCATCAGAATACACATTTTTATCAGCAGCACACAGAACATTCTCCAAAATAGACCACATTTTAGGTCACAAATCAAATTTGTCCAAATTCAGAAACAATGAAAGTATGCCCTGCTTTTTCTCAGACCACAAGGGAATAAAATTAGAACCCAACACCAAAAGCCACCAAAGAAAATCCTGAAACACATGGAGACTGAAAAACACACTGTTGAACCACTAGTGGATCATGGAAGATATTAGAAAGGAAATTTAAATGTTCATGATATTTAACATAAATAAACACACAAATCACCACCTCCTCTGGGACACAGCACAGCAGTACTCTGAGGCAAGTTTATAGCTCTGAGTTCCTACATCAACAAATTGGAGAGATCTGAAACCAACAATTTAATAAAGCACCTGAAGCTCCTGGAAAAAGAGCAACAACCTAAACCCAAATTCAGTAGATGGAAAGATATAACTAAAATTAAATCAGAAAACCAGGTGCCTCTCATTGGCAAATACCTGTAATCCCACCTACTCAGGAGGCTGAGATCTGAGGATCATGGTTCAAAGTGAGCCAGAGCAGGAAAGTCCATGAGACTCCTATGTCAAATAAACCATTCAGAAAACCGGAAATGGCACTGTCGCTAAGGTGGTAGAGTGGTAGCCTTGAGTTGAAGAGCTCAGGTACAGTGTCCAGGCCCAGAGTTCAAGCCCCACAACCAACAATAAATAAATAAATAAATAAATAAATAAATAAGAATTAAATGAATTGGAGTCCAAAAAACCACAGAAAGAATCAACAAAACAAAAAGTTGGTTCTTCAAAAAAGTTAACAAAATTGACAGACCCTTAGCAAATCTTATTAAAAAAGAAGGAAACACACCTATATAAACAAACTCAGAGATCAGAATGGAAACATCATCACAGAAAACACCAAGATTCAGAACATTATAAGTAACATTTCTCAAAACTTTATGCTAATAATTTTGAGAATTTGGAAGAAAAGGATGAATTTCTAGCCAATGTTGACATGCTCAAACTAAATCAAGATGAGTTAAACCAAATTAACAGACCCATATCAAGCATCAAAATAGAAACAGCAATAAGAGACCTCCCAACCAAGAAAAGCCATGGACCAGATGGATTTACAGCTGATTTCTACAAGGCCTTAAAAGCAGAATTAACACCAATATGCCTCCAACTCTTCAATGAAATTCAAAGAGAAAGGTCACTATCAAACTCCTTCTATGAAGCCATCATAACCCTCATCCCAGAAACAGGTAGGGATTCATCAAAGAAGGTGAACTATAGAAACACTTCTTTGATCAACATCAATGCAATACTTCTCAACAAAATCCTGGCAATTGACTTCAACAACTCATCAAAAATAATTATACACCATGATCAAACAGGATTCATTTTAGGGATGCAAAGCTGGTTCAATATATGCAAATCAATTACTATAATTTATCACATCAACAAGAGCAAGGATAAGAACCACATAATTATATCAATAGAAGCAGAAAAACAATTTGACAAGATCCAACACCACTTTATGATGAAAGCTCAGGAAAAACTTAGAATTCATGGAACATTCCTCAATATAATAAACACTATGTATGATAAACCTACAGCCAGCATTATACTTAATGGTGAAAAGGTAAAGAAATTTCCTCTAAATTCAGGAACTAGACAAGCATGTCCACTCTCTCTACTTCTCTTCAATTTAGTATTAGAATGCCTAGCTATAGCAATAAGACAATATGCAAACATAAAGGGGATCCAAAAAGGGAAGATGAAGTAAAACTCTCCCTCTTTGCAAATGACATTATGTTGCATTTAAAGTACCCCATGGACTCCACTCCCAAGTTACTTGAGCTCACCGGAAACCTTGCCAAAGTAATAGGGTATAAAATTAACCCTTAGAAATCAATGGCTTTCCTGTATGCCAATAATGAGAAGAGCATGGCTGAAATCAGGAAAGCAATTCCTTTTGTAACGAAAAATAAAATATCTAGGAATTAACTAAAGAATTGAAGGACCTCTATGATGAAAATTTAAAAAACCTCTAAAAGGAAATTAAAGCAGAACTAAGGAAGTGTAATAACCTCCCATGCTTTAGTTTTCTACAAGTGATTTCCTTGAGCAGTTTGGCAATCTCCATCTCTGTCTTGCCCCCGCAGATGTGCCACTGGTTGTGGAAGCGCAGCTCTGTGAGTGTGTTGTTCTGTAGGAAGGCATGGAAGATGGCCAGGATGCCTTTGCCTGTGATGTGATTGGAGTCCAGGTTGAGGCTGGTGATGGTTTTGTTGGCCTTGAGCATGATGGCGATGACAAAGACCACGTGATCATCAGCTAGGGTGTTGGCCAAGGTGAACTCTAGGGCTTCAGTGAACCGGACCAGGATCTCCTTGGTGATGCAGTCTGAGTTGTTCACGTTCATCTCCGTCACGTCTGGGTCATTATTCTTCACTTTTTTGAGTGGCTCATTGAATATGCTGAGAGCTGCATCCTCCTTTGGCCTCTCCCCCGCACTGGGGGACTGCTACTTGGTTGCGTTGGTATTTTTCTCTTCCTTGGCCTCAGCTGTCTTTCTTCCATTCTGTTTATTTACCTCCCTTATCGAAGATTAGATGGATCTAGGTCTGTAGGTTCATTTCTGGGTTTTCAATTCTATTCCAGTGGTCCTGAGGTCTGTTCTTGTGCCAGTACCAAGCTGTTTTAATTACTATAGCTTTGTAGTAGAGTTTGAAATTTGGTATTGATATTCCTCCAGCACTGTTGTTTCTGTTGAGGATCGTTTTTGATATTCGGGGTCTTTTATTGTTCCATATGAATTTTTGGATTGCCTCTTCTATTTCCTTGAAGAGTGAGGTTGGAATATTGATAGCTATCATGTTGAATTTGTAGATCGCTTTGGGAACTACTGCCATTTTCATAATGTTGACCCTTCCAATCCAGGAGCATGGGAGGTTTTTCTACTTTATAAGTTCTGTTTTGATTTCCTTTGTCAGGTTTTTGAAGTTTTCATCATAGAGATCCTTCACTTCTTTGGTTAAGTTAATTCCCAGGTATTGTATTGTTTGTGGGGCTATTACAAATGGAGTTGCTTTCCTGATTTCAGCCATACTTTTCTCATTGTTGGTATACAGAAGCAACTCCAAATGGATCAAAGACCTCAGAGTCAAAGCAGACACTCTGAAAACATTACAGGATGGAATAGGAGAAACCCTAGGTCTCCTAGGCACAGACTGAAATTTTCTTAAAAGAGACTCCGAAACACAGCAAATCAAAGAAAGTTTGGACAAATGGGATTGCATGAAATTGCAGAGCTTCGGCATAGCAAAGGACATAGCTAGCAAGATCAATAGAAAGCCCACAGATTGGGAGAAGATCTTCAGTAGCCATACAATGGACAAGGGTCTCATATCTAAAATATACTTGGAACTCAAAAAATTAAATCCCCCAACAACAAATCCACAAAGAAACAGATGCCCGATAATGAAATGGACCAAAGACTTAAAGAGAAACCTCTTGGAAAAAGAAAGAAGGATGGCCAATAGACACATGCAGCAATGCTCAAGCTCCCAAGCCATAAAAGAAATGCAAATCAAAACAACATTGAGATACCACCTCACTCCAGTTAGAATGGCTATAATCAAGAACTCTAGTAAAAACAGATGCTGGAGGGGATGTGGACAGAAGGGAATCCTACTGCATTGTTCAACCACTTTGGAAAGCAGTATGGAGGTTCCTCAAAAGACTTCACATAGAGCTCCTCTATGACCCAGCAATCCCACTATTGGGCATTTACCCAAATGGTTACAAACAAGACCACACTAAAGCTACCAGCACAGCTATGTTTATTGCAGCATTATTTACCATAGCTAAGATCTGGAACCAACCCAGATGCCCCTCAGTAGATGAATGGATCAAGAAAATGTGGTATATCTACACAATGGAATTCTATGCCTCCATCAAAAAGAATGACATTGCCCTATGTTAGGAAATGGAAAGACTTGGAAAAAATTATATTAAGTGAAGTAAGCCAGGCCCAAAGAAACATAGGTCCCATGGTTTCCCTTATTTGCAATATCTAGTATATGTATGAGTCAAACAGAAAAAGTCAGATAAGTTGATGTTAGGAAAATGAACCCTAAGATATGTATTTAAATGTTTTTTTCTTTCATACATTTGTTTCTAATGCATTTGTAAGATTATTTCTTAGTTGCTTTGTATGTCCCTCCCCCGTAGTATAACCCGTGCTTTCACTGTATTTGATGTCCGTATAATTTTTGGAGGGGAAGGGGAAAAACCAATCGTTTAAATAAGGATAAAGATGGACCCGTTGCAACAATGAGAAGTACACCTTGTCATGTGGAAAACGAACTTTACAACTTTGGTGGGGGCGGGGGAGGATTGGGTGTTGGGGCGAGAGGAGGCTGGGAATGGATGGGAGGGGGAAACAAAGGAGGAGGTTACAATGCTTGATAGGAAATATACTCATTATCTTGCCCATGTAATTGTAACCCCTCTGTACAGTATTTTCACACAAAAAAAATAAAAAAAGAAAAGAAATAAAAATTACAGTGAGACTTTTCTGAAGAGGAAACAAGAATGGCCAATAGAAACATGAAGAAATGTTCAACTTCTCTAGCCATAAAAGCAATGTAAATGAAAACAACATTGAGATTCCACCTCGCCCCAGTTAGGATGGCTATAATCAAGAACTCTAATAACAACAGGTGCTGGAGGGGATGTGGCCAAAAGGGAACCTTACTGCATTGTTGGAGGGAATGTAAACTTGTTCAACCACTTTGGAAAGCAGTATGGAGGTTCCTCATATAGACTACATATAGAGTTCCCCTATGACCCAGCAATCACACATTTGGCCATTTATCTAAAAGATTACAAATAAGGCCATACTAAAGCTACCAGCACAACTATGTTTATAGTAGCATTATGCACCCTAGCGAAGATATAGAACCAACCCAGATAAACCTCAATAGATGAATGGATCAAGAAGATGTGTTATGCATATACAATGGAATTCTATGCCTCCATCATTAAAATGACATCGCCTCATTTGTTAGAAAATGGAAAGACTTGGAAAAAATATATTAAATGAAGCAAGCCAGACAAAGAAATATAGGTCCCATGGTTTCCCTTATATGCAATAACTAGTACATATCTAGGACAAGCAGAAGAGGTCAAAAGCTGTGTACATATGACCATATAACCTAATACTCGAAGAAATGAACCCCAAGATAGGGAAACAAGATATTTTATTTTTGTAGCTGTTCTTTTTAATGTACTTATAATGTAGTATGTGATATTTTTGTTTCTTTGTATGTTCTTCCTCCATGGTACAATCTCTGTTGTCACTGTATTTGATTTCCGTGTCCTGCATCTTTATATACTTTTTTTCTAGTTTGAGGAGGGGGGGAAGGGAAATAACAAAATGCTGAAATAAGGATTCAGGATGACCCAGTTTAATAATGAGATGTACAAGACACTATGTTAAAGACGAAGTTTACAACTTTGCAGGTGAAGAGGGGGATGGGAGGGAGGAGTTGGGAGAAGAGAAGGGATGTTAGGGGCAAAACCAAGGAGGGTGTTACAATGCTCAATAGGAAATGGACTCATTACCTGCTCATGTAACTGTAACCCCTCTGTACAGTATTTTTAAAATAAAAAATATATATTAAGAAAAAGTATGCATAACTCTACATGTTTTTCCTTTTGACTTTTTTCATGAGTCAAAAGGAATAATGAAATGTTAAATATCTGAGAAGTAAAACTTGATCATTGTAAAGGTTGAAAATGGTATACGTTCAATAAGTTTTAAGTAATTGGAAGCGATGCAATAAAGTTTTGTTGAAAATAAAAAAATAAATTTCCTATGTTTGCTTTATGTTGGTTCTAGTCTTTTTGTGACAATGACATGTTAAAATATAATTATTTGTCAATTTAATAAACTCAAACAACATATTAACTTGCAATATTTTCTGAACCTCTCCTGTCAATAATACATGAAACTGCTCTTAAATGTTCTCCAGATTTTTAAATTTTGTTTAGTTTGTAGCTTATGAAAATATTTCTGGTTATCTGTTGGAGACACTACTAATTGCTTCCTTACCATTTATTTTCCTTTCTTTATTACCTATAGAATTTTCACTTAATTCAGGGTAACAGTGTCTAGCCCAAAACAATCTGACTACCCTGATTTCTTTGAAGTTATGATTTCATTCAAATGTAGCCAAAGGGATATTTTATTCTTTACAGATTATAGTAAAAATGTTTTACTACTAAAAGGGAACAAGACTGAACGTATCATGTCTTTTTTGGGGGCCTAACTCTCTTCTCTCTCTTCCTTGTAGCCTCTTTCAAATACATTCCTGGAAATCTGGATCTCTGATGATATTGATAAACTGCCATAGCTAGCCATCATTTCATTTCCTCCTTTCTTTCTGTGAAGGTATTCATTAGGATGAGGTTGTTCTGTATACCTACTTTCAATTTTACTGTATAAATATATAAATGAAGGATATAATTTTTATGTTTTGAATATCTGCATTTTTAGAATTGCCTTTTCAAGTTGAATATTGTTTTTAATATTTAATTTGTTCATCTATGGTTTCCTAGTAATCTACATAAGACTAAACAAGATTTTAGTTATTGCTTCCTTCTCTGAGGGATTTCTTTACACCAATGCAATCAGTGCTGTGATGAACATTCCTGTAAGTGTTTCTTCTCATGTGTTCATGGACACAAATGTCACACAGAAATGTAATAGATGGATAATACATTCTCATATTTAGTCTTATGTTTTCAAATTGATCTAAGTCTGCATGCCAATTTACACAGGACTTTAAAATTCCCTCTCTCTACATCTGGAATCATTGTCATTAAATATGATGTTTACATTATGTTAGTTCTGGTAGCTCAAGCCAGTAAGCCTAGCTATTCAGGAGGCTGAGATCTGAGGATCGCAATTTGAAAACAGCACAAGCAAGAAAGTCCATGAGACTTTGTCTCCAATTAACCACCAAAAATCCAGAAGCGAAGCTGTGACTCAACCCTAGCTTTTAGTACAACTTAGCAACAATGCCCAGGCACTTAGTTTCAAAACCCAGGACCAGCAGAAATAAAAAAGAATAAATGAAAATTTTTGTTAACTGTATTTTCTACATTTACTGAAATGGTCATTTTAAATATGTACAATCTATATATCAATTTATTAGCATATTTTAAAATACTTATTATTCTTGCACTTTCAGTATTTATTTTTCTGTTATCTATGTCATTTATCTATATGTAGATTCACTCTCTATTCATCTTTGTATGTGTTTCTATGAGCATCAAAGTCAATATGATGCAGAATCTTGTCTCCTTTCTATCTGATATGCACTGATTAATATAGGTATTATACATTTGTTCTGTGGACTTAAATGAAAAGTCAGATATAACTAATATATCTTTTGTGTGTGTGTTAATAGATGATTTTTTAAATTCAATTTTATTTTATTTGTGAACATACTGTACAGAGGGGTTACAATTACATGGACGGGATAATGTGTACATTTCTTACCAAGAATTGCAGCCTCCTCCTTTGTTTACCCTTCACATACCTTCCTAGCCTCCCCCTTCCCCCCAAATCATAATCCTTCTCCTTCCCCCTCTTCCCCCCCACGACATTGTGAAGCTCAATTTGGGCATGACAACTTGTACTTCTCATTGTTGCAACAGGTCCACCTGTATCCTAAAACAACTGGTTTTTCCCCATCTCTTCCACAAGTTATAGAGACATCAAATATAGAGCAAGCAGGGGTTATACTGTGGGGGAGGGACATAGAAAGCAACAAAGAGATAATCTTATAAATGCGTTAGAAACACATGCATGAAAGAAAAAAACATTAAAATACATATCTAAGGGTTCATTTTCCTG
>NW_012267304.1:7966036-7966489 GCF_000151885.1 Dipodomys ordii
CTTCCTTCAGCTCTTTGTTAATGGATTCCATGAATGCCTTTAGTGATCTTTGTGTATTCTCTACTTGGTCTCTGAATTCCTGTATTACTCTTTGATTAGCTCCCTCCCCTTCGGGGGATTCTTTCCTCCTGTTTCTCTTTCCTGTTCTCTTTCCTCCTGTTTGTGGGATTCTTGCAGTTCTCTTTGAGTGTTCTCAGCCTGCTCAAGCCATTCCTCCCTTTCTCTTTGAGTATTCTCAAGTCCTTCACGCAAATCCTGTATCATTTTTTGAGTAGCTTCCTCATGCTTATGATATTCCTGTATAAACTTTTGGGATGCCTCCTCTCTCTCCCTGTCAAGCTCATACAGGGTCCTTTGTAAGTTGTCAAACTTCTCATTTATCATGTTTGCCAGCAGTGTTTGTTGAGCTATTTGGGAACTCTCCTCTGGATTATTCATTATCTGTTCTGACCC
>NW_012267304.1:7968030-7978188 GCF_000151885.1 Dipodomys ordii
ATTCCAAGGCCTGAGTTGGAGCTGGCAGCTCCTCCGAGCTTTGTCAGTATCTAAGATGGAGATCACCGGTGCTGGGGGGAAGGGGTGGCCTTCCCTCCTCTGCTCCCTGAGAAGGAATGAGGACGTTGGGCTTCTACTCATGCCGAGTCTTGGATCCTGGGTCGTCTCTGGTCTGCAAACTGCAGGATGAAGATGTCTGCTCCTTGTTGGTTCTTGCTGGTGTTGAGTAGAATCCGCTCACCTGCTGCGTCTGGCTCCCTTGTCCCGGACTTTCTGTGGCTCAGGTTTGGGTGCCCTGTGGTTGCTGCCGCGATCCTGCCGCTGCCGGGGCGGCTGCTGGCAAGAGCTCAGATGTGTCTCCTTGCCTTGGCTTCCCCTCTCTTGCTTAACTCTCTGTCCTGTGATGGCACACTTGGTATGATTCTCTGGCTTAGGACTGTTCACTGGAACTCTAAAACTGCTTTCTATGCGAGAGCTTGTTCAGATTCTAGCTTCTCCTCCGCCATCTTCTAATAGATGATTTTTATCTATGGTTGAGGTTGTTTGATAATTATAAACATAATCAGGTCATTACAGGTCTCCTTCTATTATGCCAGTAATATTTATATAATAAGTTATCATTTTACTTGTTATCATAAATATTGATATAAATTTATTATTATTTTACATCATTTGTAAGAGTTTTATTGCATCTTAAAATATGTTAGATTGATAAGTATTACCAGAGGTTTGCTTACTTTAATGATTTTGTTTAATAGAGCATATTTACTTCTCTGATTTTGTTGCTATACTATTGCATTGATTTCAAAATTTATTATTTATTCTTTTGTGTTCATTCTCTTGTTTATTTTGTAGAAAAAGTTAACAAGTTGAATGTTTATTTCTGTGTTATTTTCCACACATATACATATTCACATATGTATGTCCTAAAGATTCTTTGTCTTTATCTGAAATGCATGCTTAAATTGTAAATAATAATATTAAAATGAACATCTGTGGACATGCTATCCAAACCAATAAAGACTGCATTTATTTATTTTTATTTATTTATTTAATTTTGCTGTTTCTGGGGCTTAAACACAAGGCCTAGGAATTTTAGTGTGCTTTTTTTGATCAAGACTAGTGCTTTACCACTTGAGTCAGAGCTCCACTTCTGGCTTTTTCATAGTTAATTGGAGATCAGTATCTCACAGATTTTAATGTTCAGGCTGACTTTGAATCACTATCCCCACTTCTTAGCCTCATGAGAATCTAGGATTACAATCATGATTTATGAGTGCCTGCCTACTTTTTTCTCCACTTTTACATAAATATATCAAAGGTTTTACAACTTTATAAATAGAATGATCATTCTATCTCTACTTAATGATATATTTCAGTCTTCCAGAAGAATCAAAGGATATAAAGTTACATGCAGTCCTTATTTGTTTGGATAGTATGTCAACAGATGTTCATTTTAATATTATTATTTACAATTTATGCATGCATTTCAGGTCAAACTGTTGCTGTTATAAAATACCTCACATAATTCAACTTAAAAGAAGAAAGATTTAGTGTTGCTCACAGTTATAGAGGTTTCAATCTATTGTAATGCGGATTTGTTGTTTCTGGGCATGTGATGGGGTTAGAATATTTTGGCAGGTAATACTGGGAGTACTTCAGTTGGAAAGGTGAAAGGGAGAGAGAGAAAAGAAAGGAGAGGTAGGAGTGAGGGACCAAGGTTTCAATGTACTTTCTGGGGAAGTTCACATTGATCTAGTTGTCCACTAAACTTTCATAGCTTACATCAAAAGTATATCTTCTTTTGTTGATACATGCATGTTAATTATTTTATTTTTGGTTTGTAAGATCTCCTTGGAAGTAGTGAAGGCAATAATCTTTAATTTCTGTTCCATATTGACTTGAACTCGGGCCCTTGTGCATTCTAGGCAAGCACTCTACTACGTGAGCTATACTCTTAGCTCTGACTAAACTGCAGTGTATTCATGTATAGATACCAAGGCTAAGACCTTTTAAACAACTAACATTCACTGTAAAAAGTGAATGATAAGAATGTAGAACTATTCCTGTAGGGAGAGGAAGTATATTAGTGGGAGTGAGGGGACATAGAGAGAGTGAAGGAGAGATCCAAACACTTCATTCACATATATGAAAGTGGAACAAAACCTGTATAAATTAGTTTTTTGATTGTTTTTTTTTATTTTGAAAATACTGTACAGAGGGGTTACAATTACATGGGCAAGATAATGAGCACATTTCTTATCAAGTATTGTTGCCTCCTCCTTTGTTTCCCCTTCCCATCCCTTCCCATCTCCTCCTCCCCACCCCCCATATAGATTAGTTTTGAAAGGGGCAGGGGACATGAGGAAGAGGGCAGAGGGTGAGTCTGAATAAGGTACATTGTATGTATATGTGGACATGTCAAAATGAGACTTGTATGTAACCAAAAGTAATAAAAATGTCAGAAGGAAGCAAACTAAAAAAGTTTAAGTGTGAAAAACATTGTGTTCTGAGCCCAAAGCATTACTGTAAATTAATGATTAATGGTGTGTCTTTGCTTAATCTACATAGTCTTGGAACATAAGGTAAAAGTATTGTTTATTTTTGTTCAAAGTACAACCCATTTAATTTTCAGAATCAAAAACTCATGACTCAAAATTACATTTAATCACTTTTTCAATGTCTAAAACGATGTACTGAATAAATTCATTCTTCTGCCTCCTCACTAAATTACATATGCCCTTTCTGTTCTAACCAAGCAGACCAAAGACACTAAAGCACTGGCTTAATTCTATTCTTCTTGCTTCAGAGAATAACTTTGATTTTTCGAAACATTACAGAAGGGTAGAAATGACATTATCTGAAGTCTAGACTGTAACATTGTTGTTAGATCTGCTCTTTGGCTATTTTATCTGCTTCTAACTTAATATAATATAGATATTATACTAAACAGGTGGTCTTCTTAGTACCTGAAAAACAATATCAGGAAATAAGCCCCAGGAAAATGTGGTTAGAGGAAGGCAGAAATGAAGTAGTCAGAAAACTTTTCAGGAAAGTTCATCTACAATAAAATATGTACCTCCATATTTATGGAAATTCAGAAGTTAGTTTATAAACCTTTCAGCTCTGATGAGAATTTATTTTTTGCATATAAGAATGGCAATGCAGTAACAATACATTTAACAATGCAAAGCATCTAACATTCATTTTTGTCTATGTCAAAGTTATAATGTAATAAATAACTTAAATGTTTTCTCAAGTGAAAAACAGTAAGGTATCTTGTTAAATCCTGAGATGAATATTTGTAGAGGGATTTTTTTTGCCAGTTTTATAAAACAATATGAATAGAAATTAAGTAACATGTTCCCCAATCACTGATTCTGATACAAGTAGAAATTGTGAACATATATCTGCATTAACACACTGTGAAATCACAAAGAGGATATTCTTAGGAGAGCTATGTGCAAATAATAATATAAAATGATGGTTATTGAAATGGAAAGAAGATTTTTGTTATTTTACTTTTTGTTCTTCGTTCCCTCCCTTTAACATTATTTTTGATTTCTGTACTTTTGTCTTGTATGTAACTTTATCTGTTTTGGGAAGAGTAAGTGGGTCATAGAAATTGTGGGACAAAGGGTGAAAAAATGAAGCAGTGGAACTCAGTAAACACTACGTTGAAAACAAACTTTACAACTTGTGGGGAAGGGGGGGTCAGGAGGAGTAGACCTGGAAGAAAATGAGGGAAGAGGTGACACTGTTAAAAAGAAATGTACTCATTACTTGACTTACATAGCTGTAATCCCTCTGTAGATAATCTTTACAATAATAGTACATTTTAAAAAAGAAATTGTGAACATATCTGCAGTTAGACCCCTGAATTTTTTAGAGTTCATCTAAAATACTCATTCTGTACAGCCTGTATGGTTCTCTATGGAAAGGTAGACAGTAAATTAATGTCATTTTCAGGTGTGTCTACTTTTCTTTTGAATTCTTTCTCCTTTGCACTCCATGGAAGTGCAGAAACTACTTAGGAGAAACATATACCTATGCTGCCACAAATCATATGTACAAATATGGTTTAATAAAAAATACACACTGCTAAGTTTGCAACTCATGATTACATCCAGAAAGTTATTGCAGATCAGAGAAATTTTACTGGGTGAATGAACTGCAATGGTTACTTAGGGCTATTTCAATGGGACTAATAACATTCAACCATTTGTTTATTTAGCGCTTGCCATTGGCTTGATAATAGGACACAAATAAAACATTTACTGTGTTTGATTTCACAGTGTTTACAACTTATTGTTGCACATAAAGATGTGATTACCATTGCATACAATAAATGTAACTCTATAGGAATGGGGAGATGTGAGGTAGCACAAGAACTCAGAGAGACATAACTGAGTGTAGAGTACATAAGGATTATCCCAATGAAGGAATGTTTGAGGTGAAACCTAAAGGATAACTGGAAGAGTTAGATGAAGAAGGGTCAGGTAGAGCATTTCAAGTAGCAAGAAAAGTGTTTGTAGAATTCTCTAGGCAAGAAAAATCATGACATTTTCTAGGTAAAGAAAGCTGTCATATTTGTCTCTAGTATAGATTTTAATGTAAAAATACAATCAAATGGTTGTTATAAAATAGATAAAAGATAATAAATATTGACAAAGGTATGCAGAGAAGAATTTTTTTCATACTAGTGGTAGGAATGCAAATTGGTATAGTCATTATGGAGAACAACATCAATGACGTTTTTTTGCTGGCCCTAGGGCTTGAACTCAGGGCCTGGGCACTGTCTCTGATCTTCTTTTGCTCAAAGCTAGTGCTCTAGCACTTGAGCCACAGTTCCAGGTTCAGCTTTTTCTGAGTAGTTTGATGGAGGTATGATGTTCATGGCCTTTCCTGTCCTGTAGGGCTTCAGACTGTGATCCTCAGATCTTAGCCTCCTGAGTAGCTAGGATTAGAGATGTGAGAAATCAGTGCCCATCTAGTATAAATATTTTTTTCAGATACTTTAAAATAGAATTTCCATAGGATTCAGAAATCACTACAATGGGTATATACTCAAAGAATATGAAATAAGCACAATGAAATCAATACTTCATAAAAATGTCTTCACTCCCTTGTTCATTGAAGCACAACTCACAATGGACAAGATATAGAAAATATTGGATAAATACATGTTTTGTAAGGAAATCAAAACAGAACTTAGAAAGTGGAAAAACTTCCCATGTTCCTGGTTTAGAAGGATCAACATCGTGAAAATGGCAATAGTTTCCAAAGCTATCTACAAATTCAATGCAATACCCATCAATATTCCAACCTCATTCTTCAAGGAAATCGAAGAGGCAATCCAAAAATTCATAAGGAACAATAAAAGACCCCGAATAGCAAAAACAATACTTAACAGAAGCAACAGTGCTGGAGGAATATCAATACCGAATTTCAAACTCTACTACAAAGCCATAGTAATCAAAACAGCTTGATACTGGCACAAGAACAGACCTCAGGACCAATGGAATAGAATAGAAAGCCCAGAAACGAACCCACAGACATATAGCAATCTAATCTTCGATAAGGGAGCTGAAAATGGAATGGAAGAAAGACAGCCTCTTCAGTAAATGGTGCTGGCAAAATTGGTTAATCAATTGTAGAAAACTAAAACTAGATCCTTATATATCACCCTGCACCAGAATCAACTCCAAATGGATCAAAGACCTCGGAGTCATAGCAGACAAACTGAAAACATTACAGGATGAAATGAGAAACCCTAGGTATCTATGGCACAGGCCAAAATTTTTTCATAGAGACTCAGAAACACAATAAATTAAAGAAAGGTTGGACAAATGGGATTGCATGAAATTGTAGAACTTCTGCATGGCAAGGACATAGCTAGCAAGATCAATAGAAAGCCCACGGATTGGGAGAGGATCTTCACTAGCCATACAATGGACAAGGGTCTCATATCTAAAATATACTGGAACTCAAAAAATTAAATCCCCCAAGAACAAGTCCTCAAAGAAACAACTGTTCAATAAATAAGTGACCTAAAGACTTAGAGAAACTTCTCTGAAGAAGAAAGAAGGATGGCCAATAGACACATGAAGAAATGCTCAACCTCCCTAGCCATAAAAGAAATGCAAATCAAAACAACATTGAGATATCACCTCACTCAAGTTAGAATGGCAAAAATCAAGGACTCTAACAACAACAGATGATGGAGGGGATGTGGACAGAAAGGAACCTTACTTCATTGTTGGTGGAAATGTAAACTTGTTCAACCACTTTGGAAAGCAGTATGGAGGTTCCTCGAAAGACTTCACATAGAACTCCCCTATGACCCAGCAATCCAACTTTTGGGAATTTACCAGAATGATCACAAACAAGACCATACTAAAGCTACCAGCACAACTATGTTTATTGCAGCATTATTTACCATAGCTAAGATCTGGAACCAACCCAGATGCCCCTCAGTAGATGAATGGATCAAGAAAATATGGTATATCTACACAATGGAATTCTATGCCTCCATCAGAAAGAATGACATTGTCCCATTTGTTAGGAAATGGAAAGACTTGGAAAAAAACTATATTAAGTGAAGTAAGCCAGGCCCAAAGAAACATAGGTCCCATCGTTTCCCTTACTTGCAATAACTAGCATAAGTCTGAGACAAGCAGAAAAGATCAGATAAGATGTTGTTAGGTGAAATGAACCCCAAGATAATGACACAAGTGTTTTTCTTTCTTGCCATTGTTTCTAACGTATTTATAAGGTGATTTTTTTGTTGCTTTGTATGTCCTTCCCCCACAGCATAACCCCTGTTTTCACTGTATTTGATGTTGGTATAATTTGAGGAGGGGAAGGGAAAAAATAAATTGTTTAAATAGGGATACTGTTGGATCCACTGCAACAATGAGAAGTACAAGATGCTTTGTTGAAAAACGAACTTCACAACTTAGGCAGGGAGGGGAGGCAGGCAGGGGGGGAGTGTAGTCGAGGAGATGGGAAAGCAGGGATGGGAGGGGAAAAACAAAGAAACCGGCAACAATGATTGATAAGAAATGTACTCATTACCTTGCTCATGTAATTGTAACCCCTCTGTACAGTATTTTCACAATAAAATCTTAAAAAATACATGTTTTCTGTTCATATGACTATTTGCTGCTATAGCCAAAGCTCTCCTGGAACTTTCTTTGTACTCTGAGCTGCCTCTCTTCTAATGACTAGAATTACAGTTATGTGCCCTCCTTACATAAATTAAAATGCAGTCTGAGACAAGCAGAAAAGGTCAGATACGTTGATGTTAGGTGAAATGAACACCAAGATAAGTATTCAAATGTTTTTTCTTTTATGTGATTGTTTCTAACATATTTATAAGATGATTTCTTTGTTGCTTTGTATGTCCCTCCCCCATGGTATAACCCCTGCATTCACTGTATTTGATGTTGGTATAATTTGTGGAGGGGAAAGGAAAAAACAAATCGTTTAAATAGGGATACAGGTGGACCCATTCCAACAATGAGATGTACAAGTGGTTATGTTGAAAAACGAACTTTACAACTTTGGCTGGGGGGCAGGAAGAGGTGAGAAGGGCTGGGAAGGGGAAACAAAGGAGGAGGCAACAATGCTTGATAAGAAATGTACTCATTAATTGCCCATGTAATTGTAACTCCTCTATAAGGTATTTTCACAATAAAAAACAAACAAACAAACAAAAATAACATAATGAAATATTCAAGAATCAAGCAAGTATGCTCAATGCATGTGGAGTAAGCAGCGATTAGAAATTGTTTATAGGGAAAAATAACATATGGCCAACAGAACATGAAATTTTCAACCATCTCTTGCAATAAGGGAAATATTAATCAAAACAACACTGAGATTCCCAGTTAGAATGGCTATTAACAAGAAAACCAACAATAACAGTTGTGTCACTGATGTGGGCAAAAGAGAACCCTAATACACTCTGGAACCTTTTCAAGCACTCTGGAAAGCTGTATGAAGGTTCATTAAAATATCAGACATACAACTACCCTATGAGCCAGCAATTCTACTTCTGGGCATTTGATAAAACTAAAACCAGTTTACAGTAAATCCAAAGGCATAATCATGTTCATTGCTTCACTAGTCACCATAGCTAAGGTATGGAATCAGCACACATGTTCCTCAATAGATGAATGGATCAAGAAAAAATTGTATATATACACAATGGAATTTCACTCAACCATTAGAGAAAATGATATTGTACCACTTGTAAATAAATGTAAAGACCTGGAAAAATTTATGTTAGGCAAAGTAAGTCAGGCCCAGAGAGACAAAAGTTGCATGTTTCCCCTCCTGTATGAAAGTTAGTTATCTTATAAATTAATAAGCAAACATGTTAGTGGCACTGTGGCTCAAGTGGTAGAGTGCTCACCTTGAGTTGAAAGACTGACGAATGGTGCCCAAGCCCGGAGTTCAAGCCCCAAGACTGAAAAAAAAAGAAATGAAATGCATATAACACAAAAAATATAAAATATTTTTATTAGATGACTACCACATGCTTACTCATTTTTCTGCCTTCTGTTCTTTCCTCTGGATCTGGATTTCCATCAGATTTTATTCTCATTTAACTTGAAGTATTTCTTTTAGCGCTGTTTGTATTGGATGTCAGGTAATGATGAATGATCCCACCTCAGTCTACCTAAAAAATGCATTTTTTTGCTGTCAAATGTGAGGGACATTTTTGCTGAACATAGAATTCATGGTTGACAGCTTTTCCCCCCAGAACACTATACAAATATGTTACTTCATTTTGCTTGGTCATTTCTGTCAACTAGACAACCAGCATTCTTTTCATCATACCATTTTATGAAAGGTTTCTTCTTCCTTACTCTGATGGCTATTAAGAATTTCTATTGATTTGATCATTATATATTACATAAATTATATTGTAAAATTACCACTTTACCTTCCAGGAATATGTACAGTTGTTATGTGTCAGCCATAAATACAATTTTAAAAAATTATTTCTGTAAAGATGTGGTTTAAAGCCCTTTGACCATGGAGATCTTAAATACTTAAACTTTAAAAATTGTGGCTCCTTTTTCCCTTACTGGAAATTCTTAATATTGTGGCTTGATAGTCAGCATTAATTATTTTTAAGAGCTTATTACCTTCTTTCTCTTATGTTTCCTCTACTTCTATATGAGACTCTAAATACACATCTACAATATAAAATTATTAAAACTGATTTCATTTGCTTGGATCCTTTTAATTTTTATTGTAATTCTGCTATATTTTTGTCATCTCTAACATGCTATATGCAAACAAATCAAATATACTCTTTATTTGTGATTGTGTACTTTTCAATGTAGTATTTTCATCTGTGTTCAACTTTTATTTTTAAAAATTTGTCCATTTATCTAATGAATTTCCTTTTTGCTAGTGCATCTTGCCTACATCCTTTAACATAATACTTAAAAGTGTTTTCTGGAACTTTACAACTTTGGTGGTGGGGGAGGCTTGGGTGGGGGGGCAGGCGGGGAGGCTGGGAAGGAATGGGAAGTGGAAACAAAGGAGGAGGCTACAATGCTTAATAAGAAATGTACTCATTATCTTGCCCATGTAATTTTAACCCCTCTGTACAGTATTTTCATAATAAAATATAAATTAAAAATACTTAAAAGTGTTTTCTTTTTAAAACATTTTATTGTAAAGATACTGTAGAGAGGGTTTACAGTTACATGAGTAAGGTAATGAGTATGTTTACTATCGTGCATTTCCTATTGTGCATTGTTACCCCCTCCTTTGTTTTCCCCCTACTGTTCCTTCCCTCCCCACATCCCAACTCCTCCCTCGGCCGCACCGAAGTTGCAAAGTTCGTTTTCAACATAGTGTCTTGTGCATCTCATTGTTACAATGGGTCAACTCGTATCCTTGTTTCAGCATTTTGTTATTTCCTTTCCCCTCCCTAAATAAGAAAAATGTGTCTACAAGATGCAGGGCACCAGAATCAAATTCAATGACAACAGGGATTATACCATAGTGGAAGAACATAAAAAAAGAAACAAAATTTTTCCAAAACCTTCATCATAAAGGGGTGTTGGATCTTGTCAAATGCTTTTTCTGCATCTATTGAGATAACCATGTGGTTCTTATTCTTGCTCCTGTTGA
>NW_012267304.1:7980404-8002370 GCF_000151885.1 Dipodomys ordii
AGGGGGGAGGCTGGGAAGGGATGTGAAGGGTAAACAAAGGAGGAGGCTGCAATGCTTGGTAAGAAATGTACACATTATCCTGCCCATGTAATTGTAACCCCTCTGTACAGTATGTT
This sequence comes from Dipodomys ordii, assembly GCF_000151885.1. NCBI lineage: Eukaryota > Metazoa > Chordata > Mammalia > Rodentia > Heteromyidae > Dipodomys > Dipodomys ordii. The sequence continues at coordinate 7,980,521 of NW_012267304.1, forward strand.
CACAAATATAATAAAGTAAAAATAAAAATAAAAAAATCACATAATATATTAAAAACAACAGTGACAAAAAGAAAAAAACCTCTTGTGTACCTAGCTTGGGGTTCATTTTGCTTAGCATCATCTTATATTGTCATATGTACAAAGCTTTTGACCTTTTCTGCTTGTTTGGTAAGATTGTCCCTAGACTGATACTAGTTATTGCAAATAAGGAAAACTATGGGACCTATGTTTCTTTGGGTCTGGCTTACTTAACTTCTTAGAAGTGTTTTCTGTTAATTTTGACACCTTTGCTATTACTTGCTTTTTACTGTTTGTCTTCTCATGTAGGTGTCAATTTTTCTTGATTCTTCGGATGCATTTTAACTTTTTATTATTTGTTACAGAAAATAGTGGCTGATATTAGTTAATACTGTTCACTCATAGGAAAAAGACATTCTTCATATGGCTGATAGGCATTGAGTAAGGGAGATTAGTTTGAGCATTCAGTTTGTCAGTGGATTTAATTGTTGTCAGAGAGAACTTAAGTTCAAGTCCTCAGAATTGCTGGAAATGTGAACACTAGTGTGATAGTGGAGTTCTTTTTACTGTTTTATAGCTTCGATAACAAGTCTTTTGAGTTTATGTGAAGTTCTCTTTGTTTCTTTCCCTAGTGTTCAGTCCTATGGGGAATCTCTATCTGGCTGATCTGCTGCTTAGTCTTCACTTTAGTGCACTTGATGAAGGCCAGAGTGCATCAAAGAGGCTTTCAGCTCTCTGGAATTACACCTCCCTTTGGCATACTTCCTCTGTGCAATCAGCAGAGGCCCATGGAAAGACTTGGTGGTGAGTGAATAGGGCATGATTACAAGTTTGAGCTGTATGTTCAGTCCTTATAAAAGATGCTCATCTATCACTCCTATCTGCACTTTACCTTGAAAAGTTTTTTTTTAGTTCTAGTTTTTCATTTCTGAATTGATTTTTTTCCTTGTGCCTACTGAGGCTGAGTATAGTTATCACTTCTTTGCTGTCATTGAAATTATTTGTCACATACTGGAGGTTAGATAATTTAGTTTCCTTTGTGTTCTCAGCTCTCTGATTAATTCTAAAATTTATGATTGCTCACCTTAATTTGATTTTCCTCATTGTTAATATGGAAGGAATTCCATTGTTGAGGCTTTGTATATTGTAAGTGTAAACCCAATATATTATATGTCATTAAACAATTTAGACAGTTTTTCAAATTTGTAAAATTTATCACTCCAATAAAGTGATGTCAGAGGGTAAACCTAGAAAGTACAGTAAGGGATTCCTTCCGAGTCCATGTCTGAACATTGTAACTTCTTTGCTATATTCTAAATTAAAAAAAAAACTTCTAAGTTTTTATTATCAGAGCTCTGAAGTTATGGTGAAAGGCAATAAAATTGTGTTAAGCATCCAACTTTGTGATTTGGTATCAAAGATTGCCATTAAAGTTAATTTTGAATGAGATTCGGCTCATAATTGTCTTCAAGAGCTACGTCACATCTAGGCTGTTTGTCCTCTAAATGTAGTCTTAATGGAACATAAACTGAAACACTTATTTTGCTTGGGACAGCTTCACAGTGGCAGAACATGAATTAGAAAGCCTTGAAAAGAGAAAAACAATAAAGATTAATTTTCAGCCTTAAAAGATCTTTACACAATTTTGTTATTTCCCCTTTCTTCCCCAAATCAGATAACACATGGTGAGACAAAGGACAAAGGATGAATCAACACAACAAAGATACTCACAAGACACTGTGTTGGAAATGAACTTTACAACCTGGGGAGTAGGTAAGTGTGGGAGTGAGAGTGGAGAAAACAAGGAAGAGGTAAAACTGTTCCACAAGAAATGTACACATTGCCTTACTTTGCAACTTATAACCCCTCTGTACATCACCCTTACAATAAAAATGAAACTCCAAGAAGAGGCAATAGAACTACAGAGGTCCCTTTGCCTCTTTCTAGATGAGGATTTTGTGATTAACAGGGACATTGCAAGATTATCTTTGAAAGCTTGGGGAAATATGAATCTTTTTGGTGCTCTTAGGTCAAAGGCCTACATAAGTATATTTTTTGAGCTAGACACCAACCTTGAAATCATAATTGTACTATTTGAATGCACAGATCAAAATTAGATATATATTATTGTAAAGGTACTGTACAGAGGGGTTACAGTTACATGAGTAAGGTATTTCCTATTGAGCATTGTTACCCCTCCTTTGTGTTTCTCCTACTATCCCTTCTCCCCCTACTTCCCCAACTCCTCCCTTCCCCAAGTTGTAAAGTCAATAAGTTCGTTTATAACATAATGTCTTGTACATCTCATTGTTACAATGCGTCAACCTTTATCCTTGTTTCAGCATTTTGTTATTTCCCTTCCCTTCCCCAAATTAGATGCAAGGCACCGGAATCAAATACAGTGACAACAGGGGATATACCATGGGGCAAAAATATACAAAAGAAACAAAAAAATCACATAGTACATTAAAGACAACAGTGACAAAGTAAAAACCTCTTGCATCCTTATCTTGGGGTTCATTTCCTTTAGCATCATCTTATATGGCTATATGTACATAGCATTTGACCTTTTCTGCTTGTCTTGTAAGATTATCCTAGACTTATACTAGTTCAAAATTACATACTTAATATTGTCATCACACAGTTGACATCCCAATAGTGTTATTCCAACAGGCCTCTAATTGAGCTTTCGTGGGCGTGGTATGTAGATGACTGCCATGAAAAAAGACCCGGATGTGCTTACAAATGCCAATTCCTGGGCCAGACTCTTAGGTTTCCAAAATCAGAAGATCTGTGAATTGGAAGCTCAGGAATCTATATTTCAGTAGGTTTCTCAGACAGCTCTTTTAAGATTTTGTAGGCAGCACTGGGCAGAAGAGAGTAAACAATGCCAAAAATGAATTACAAATAAGAAAATATATTCATGTGAAGGTGATGTACAGAGGGTTTATAGTTATGTAAGACAAGTTCAAAAACAACAAAAAGAAAATATGTTTCTCCAGGCACATTCCATTTCAAACTCAACCTATGTACCATGTTTTTCCTGAACTTCTTCCTGAAGTTTTGGTTGGGCATAACGGTGCACAGTCCACAGCTCCTCTGAAATCTTGGAGATCTGAGGGCTACGTTCCAGAGTTGTCTCTGTTGAGATATAAAGCAGCTTTCTGGAAGTGGATTGAAAATCTGGGTTTGAGAAAGTCTCTGGAGGACTCTGAAGAAAAGCATAATGAGACTCTAGTTAGAAAGGTTTTGTAATGCTCACATCAGATGGGCATCAATTATCAAATACCCTTGGGTTTTAGGAAGATGTTCTGATGGTATAAGATAGGAAAATTTTAGCAAAACCAATTTCTAGTTCTTCAACTTATATTGATAATTCTTCTAAAGTCTATCTATCCAATATTGAGTGTCATTCTACTGCTTCCCATCTCCCTCATTCTTCCAATCCCTGTCCTTCAATTTTAGAAAAGAAAGCAAACAGACCGGTCACCATCCCTTGATCCTTTCTGTGACCAGAGACCTAAAAATCTGGAAGTGCTATAAAGGTAAAGAAACTAGCATAATGATTCACTGAGAAGAAATTAGTACTTTAACCAAGTATCCCTCTGTGCTCCAATAACCTCCAAACTCTGTCATCTCAGAAGATTCTTGATAACTTTGTGGGTGCTCTGGGGAAGCAATTCTAGTTATGGGAATGATTCTAGTTATGGGAATGTCAAATAAAATTTAAAAACCCAAAGGAATAGGAACTTTGAAATGTTTTCACATTAGTATGCATTTCCATCTCACTTCCCTGCAATGTGCAGAGCCTTATCATCCTTATAGGAAGAGGGGATCATTCTCCCTCTTCAATACAGTATTTACAGTAGGGGGATGGAAAAGTCATCAAAAGCATTAAAGGTATTAGAGCTGTTTAGTTCACATTGCTATATAGTTGCTGCCTGATTAACATGATTTGCAGCTAAGAAAAAAAAAAATTCTCTCCTCAGTCAGAGATAGAGTCCTGAACTGTGAAACAAAGGGGAGAGAGGTAATGATTTTTATAAAAGTTATAGCAAACAAACACATTTCAAAAGGAATTCTGGTGATGGATTCTATTTCCCGGTTCTTCTCAGCCTATTGATACCCTTTCCTTAAGCTTTGTTGTGTCTTTTCACCACTGGATCTGTTGTTTTAGCATGTAATACTATGTGTTCGATGTATCTTGTCTACACCCTAGACATATTCTGTCCAATACAGTAGCTATTGAATATTGGAAAAGTGATTGGCCCCAATTAAGGTATTCTGTAAGTATAAAATAGATTCCAGCAAAGAGTACAAAAAAGTTTCAAACATCTCAATAACCACTTCTGTGTTCATATCATGTTGGAATCAAAATGCTTTGGATATATTGGCTTAAGTAAAATGCTTTATTGAAAATATAAGCAAAAATTTTTACAATGAAGAAAAAACTATTAAGCAATTGTTTTAAATTTGGCACTTAGAAATGAGTATATACTAGTGTTATAACTTTAGTTTCATTTGATTATTTGGAAATGCTAGAAACTCAAAAGTCCAGAGTCCTTCATCCTTTGAACATGTCGTGCTCATTTCTGCCTCTCAGCTAATCCAAATCTTATCTGTTCTCAAGATTCAGATGACACTGAGCCATGTGTCTTTATCATTGGGTGCTACTGTATTCGACATGTATCACTCACACTGTAATTTGGGGCAGATTTTTATACTTGAAAAATATTTCTTCTCTGATGGTAGAAAATTTGTCCTTTATTTTTTTTCATTTTAAAATTAAGTTGCAATCATTATACTTGCTCATGGTTGACACTCTACCTCTCGAGCTCTCCCTCCAGCCCTGAATTTTCCTGATTATTTTAGAGATGGATGGACTTTTGAAGACTTATCTGTCCAGGTTGGCTTTGAACCAAGGTACTCCTGATATCAATCTCCCAATCAGCTAAGATTACACTCATGAACCATACTCACCCACCTTGAAACTTTTCTTACAAATAGCTTTTGATTTTGCTTAGTTACTCATTTCCTATGCATGCACACATTTGTATGTAGATGCACACACAAACACATAATTAAAATATTTACTTACATAACATGTCACATATACTGGGGAAAAGATTTTTAGAATTCACGAATTCATTGGTATGCTTAGCTCAATTTTAGTATGAAATTTAAAAAATATGGTCCTTCTTTATGATGGAAGCATAGAATTCCATTGTATGTGTATACCACATTTTCTTGATCCATTTATCTACATAAGGGCATCTGAGTTGGTTCCATATCTTAGCTATGGTGAAAAATGGTGTGATAAACTTAGTTGTGCTGGTAGCTTTAGTATGGCTTTGTTTGTGATCATTTGGGTAAATGCCCAGAAGTGGGATTGCTGGGTCATAGGGGAGCTCTATGTGGAGTCTTTTGAGGAATCTCCATACTGCTTTCCAAAGTGGTTGAACAAGTTTGCACTCCCACCAACAGTGCAGTAGGTTTCTCTTTTGGCCACATCCCCTCCAGCATCTATTGTTAATAGGTCTCTTGATTGTAGCCATTCTAACTGGGGTGAGGTAGAAGGAATCTCAATGTTGTTTTGATTTTTATTGCTTTTATGGCCAGAAATATAAGTCGAACATTTCTTCATGTGTCTATTGGCCATTCTTATTTCCTCTTCAGAGAAGTCTCTCTAAGTCTTATCCCACTTATTAATGGGGCGGTTGTTTTCTTGAATGGAAAGACTTGGAAAAAGTCATATTAAGTGAAGTAAGCCAGACCCAAAGAAATGTAGGTCATATAGTTTCCCTTACAATGCACTAATTAGTATACATCTAGGATAATCTTATCAGATGAGCAGAAAAGCTCAACAACAATGTATATATGACCATATATGATGAGAAGCAACATGAACCCCAAGACATGGACACGAGATTTTTCTTTGTTGTTGTTGTTTTTAATGTACTTTGTGATTTTCTTTTATGTCTTTTGTATGTTCTTTCCCCTATGGTGTATCCCCTGTTGTCACTGTATTTGATTTTGGTATCCTGTATCTTGTATACACATTTATCTAATTTGGGGAGGGGAAGGTGAATAACAAAATGCTTTAAGAACACAATATGACCTATTGCAACAATGAGACTCACAAGACACTATGTTGGAAATGAACTTTACAACTTCTGGTGGGGGAGGAGTGGGGTGTGTGGGAGAGGGAAGGGATAGTAGGAGAACAAGAAGGGAGGGGTAACAATGCTTGACAAGAAATGTACTCATTACCTTACTCATGTAACTGTAACCTCTCTGTACAGAATCTTTGCAATAAAATAAAAAAATGTGGTGCTAAGATCAAACCTAGGACCTTGCAAAACCTAAGCGAAAGCTTTACCACTGAGCTATATTACATCAACCCTTATTAGTAAAATATCAAACTTCTTTGGAAATTTTATCTAATTCCTTTATAAATTCCTTCATAATTGTTAGACTTTAAAAACAATCAGATTCATAGCATATTTAAAACTGATATCTTTTATTAACTTGAACATTGAAAGGGGCTTCTGTCTTGGAATTTTAACGTTTTAAATTAATACATAATGACAACAAAATGATGAAATGTGGTTATAGTTTTCTTTTTGCCTTTTTAAGAATAATATTTGCTTTCTCAAATCCTTTATATGTTTTTCTTTCTTATCTTGACATTATTATTGTGTATGGCCTGTATTTTCTTGGTTGCTATGAAAATAGAATTATCTCAATGTCATTCTTGTATTTGTATTTGGCTCATTAGAAAAGGGCAGAAAGAAGATTTTGGGGATGTATTAGGACAAAATATAGGCTTGTTTCTCACTTTAATAGTCAGTCTCATATATTGGTTGTGTTTCAGTTTGAGCTGAATTAAGCAATTAAGCAGTGATTAGTATTTATAAAGAGACATGTTTTGTTATATAGAGAGAAATGTGCAGCTATTTTGTTAACAATTCAGATTCTTAAATTTAGGAGGCAGGTTTCCTCAAGTACCACAAGTGATTTTCAGACTAGTTTGGAGTGCAAAATAAAGATTAATTAGACCCAACTGGCCAAGAAGGTAGTAGTTATTTGTATAGATTCTGGCACTCAGTAACTAATGTGTTGTTTGCAATATCCAGCGGTTAGGTGGAATTTATGCAGTTATATGTAAACTCAGCCTCAAGATTCATGCTTCTCTCAGTAGTCACTCACAAGGCTTGTGCAGATGTGCTTTGGCTTAGTACAGGCAAGATGAGTAGCCTGTTTTAAAGGTCTCTTGGATTCTTGTAGATTATAGCTTGAGATGAAATGTTTTTTTCTTTGCCTAAAGAGAAAATTTGATAAAATTATATACAAAACAAAGAACACAGAAATAAAAACAATGGCACCAAGGGATAAACCAAGGGAAAACAAAGAAAATAGTACAATAAAAACACCCTTGTTTCCATATCTTGGAGTTTATTTTGATAAGCATCATTTTATATGGTCATATGCACATAGCTATTGAACCATTGTGTTCTGCTCTTAAAAATATACTCCTGTACCCTTTGTTTTGTATATAAGTTTATCTGACTTGGGGAAGAGAAGGAAAACCACAGAAATGGTGGGACTAAATATGAACCAATTCTCCAGTGATACTCAGGAGGTACTATGTTAGAAATGAACTTTACAACTTGGGGAAAGAGGGATGGGAGTGAAAAAAGTGGGAGAAAAAGAAATGTACTCATTACCTGACTTATGTAACTGTAACTCCTCTGTACATCACCTTTACAATAAAATTTAAATTAAAAAAGAAAGAAAAGCAAATGTACATATAAAAAAGAGATAATTAGGCAAAAGTGACTAGCTCTATCTCAAGTTCTGAAAGTAACCAAAACAGTTATTTCAGATGTAGAACTTCTTATTCTTCTTAATATTGTCGCCTGAAGGAAAAACTGGGATGTTTGAACAGAACTCTGTTGAATAAGGAATTGCTTAATACTGATGAAAATGATCAAGATAGGCTTGCAAAGTGAACATCTATAAAAGAAATGTTTATTAGGAGTATGAAAATAGATGGTGTACTTTAAAGCAATGGCATATTACATAGACTGTAAAGAATTAAGTAGACAATGAGGACAGGATAATGATGCATGCCTACAGAGAAGGGCAAGGGAAGGAATATCACAGTGTGAAGCCACTCTGGACAAAAAAACCAGAGGGCATTTGAGAAAGAAACTAAAGCAAAATAGTCTAGATATAGAATGGAATTGGTAGACAGTGTTTGACTTGAAAAATATGCATGAGTTATGCAATGATAAGGTTGCACTGATGAAACGTTAGGGAAAGAAATAGTGATATAATGGCAGAAGAGGATGAAACTTTCCTGAGGAAGACATTCAGGAAAAATTTGAGTGAGTGCTTTCATGAGAATTCCTCAGCAACAAATACCTCATTGCAACAGGACCTGGAGTATTAAAAATCTTTGTCACCCAACATAGAAACACTTGAAAATGAAAAGCAAGCAGAACTCACTCCAAGTTCAAAGCTGAATTCCAGCAAGAACAACAAAAATAAAACAAAACAAAACCCCCAAAGTTTGTAGCTGTGTTTCAATAAAATTGTATTTACAAAAGCAAGCTATGGTAGAATGTGGCACAGGCTCTGACTGACCTCTGATCAAAAAAATTCAAAACTTTGGAAATTCTATCTTTAACCAGATAATTCACATAATCCAGTTTTGCCTCTTACAAATGAGCAAATAAACTCTTCCTTAGCTACTTCATTTATCTCTGCCCACTTTATTGATTCATATCCTAAAGGCAATAGCTGTGTCTTGAATGCTGAACCTGCATGTGGGAACGAAATCTGCAGCTCTAAATAAAGATGCCACTTAAACAAAAGATAAAGGGCAAGCTAGCAGCCTTTGCTGGGAAAACAACCCCAGTCCTCAGTGAATAGAGCAACTTTCTAATCAACATTTATTGAGCTTCAGGGAAACTCATGAGGCTCTATAAGAACTGGACATAAAGAATCTTTTGAATATTTTTATTTCATTCAACTTCATAAGTTTTCACTTGCAAGCTCATCTGGTTTTGAAATGTGCAGAACATGAGGATGTATTTCAGCTCTAAAAGAGTAGATGCCAATTTACTTTTAAGTTGTTTGTACTCCAGTTTTCTTAATTATAAAATGTGATTGATTCTATTCATTTCACCTGATTATTGTGAGATTAATTAGCACGAAATATGAGAACTAAATCAATGCTAAATAATCATATGTGTATGCAGTATGATTACCTATACATACCACATATAGTATACTATATTTACATACGATAGATTTCATTAAATTTAATAGAGCATTGTATATGAAAAATTGATTATAATATATATATATATATAATATGCAGTCTATGGCTCTATGAAAAAGCCATCAGAAAATGATCCAAGTTACTATGTATTGGTGTTACTCAGTGAGTCAATAACTAGTTAACAACACATTTAAAGTTAATAAGAACATTCACAGTGTGCATCTGGTGCCTAGTTTTGGGTCAGTTCCAGGGCTAGCCACTTGTCAGTTGTGTGCTTACATGAATGGCTCCCTTTAAGAACAGTAAGCTCTGAAGAATTTTCCTGCTTAAAGACAGCTTTGTAATGTCCCTGAAGTTTGCAGCTGACAATATACATAAAATCCCCATAGTTGGAGGATAAGAAAGTTTGATTTTGATATCTTAGCCCTTTGCCTGTATTTATTTTGTACTGATAGTTTTGAAATGTCTCTTTGCAGTAATAAATCTTAGCCATCTGTATCCTTATCTGTCATCTATCCACACAAATTTCAGCTCATAAAACCCACAATGCAGTGATACAAAGAAGTCCAATTAACTAAAAATGAGTATGGTGCCTAACTATTAATCTGCTTTACATAGAATATATACTAAAAATAAGTTAAGATTAGCAAGCTAGACTTTACTATTGTGTAAGCAATAGATATAAACTAGAGGTAAAGGAACAAGAATAATAAACAAAAGATAATGTCTTACACTCTGTGAAAACAGATTTCAGAAACTGCAGAGGCAAGATAGGTACGATTTCCTGGCCAGAAAGTATGAAAATAGATGACTCAAAAGAGAGTTCTGACAATTATGAGGAAGAAAGATAAACCATACTGGTTGAGCTTAAATCAAGAGAACCTGAAAGAAGATGTAATCACATTGGTTGTGGTAGCACATACACAACCTTGTGTTCAATGAATTCATGGATATTTAATGAGGATTAAAGTACACAATAAGAATAAGCTTATATACAGTGTCCAAGACAAGTAAAATATTATTTTTTCCAACTAGCACAGATGTAAGATGAAAAAGAACACCTCTATACACAGTATGAGATAGGTTGTATGAGCTAGGCATGTAATAGAACATTTCTTACGTTTACTCTTTAAAGTGTATAATACATAAAATGAAAAGGAGTGATTAGTTAGTGAAGAGAAACTGGTATAAGAGAATCTGGAGCTGAAAATTCTGAGAACATTCAATAGACAGTAGGGAAATGCTTCCAATAGCTTATCGGTTAGTTCTCTACAGGTAATCTTGGCTCTCCTTCAAATAACATTTTTATCAATCTACATCTATGTATATTTGAACCCATCCTAACTTTGGTCTCAGGATACAAGTTATTTTTCTTCTTATCCTATTGGTGATATATTCTTGGTTTTGTAGATTCATGTTTCATTAACTGTTCATCTATTCACGGATTCAGTCACTAGATAGTACTCTTTTAGGGGCTGGTGATGCAGTGGCAAATAAGACATGGATAACTTTTCCATGGAACATACTTTCCCATAGAGGATAATAGTGAGTAAAAAAGGAAATCAGTATACAGTATAATATCACATCATGGCAAATGTCAAGATAGAAACCAAGTAAAACAGAAAGTGATAGGAAGTTGATAGACTATTATAGATATATTGATCTGGGAAGGTTTATCTGAGGAAGTAACAATTGAGCTGAAGTACAAACTATTAAGATATTTGTTTTGTCAGCTGTGGGGATTAAACTCTGGTCCAGGGCATTGTCCCTGAGCTCTTCTGTTCCATAAGCCAGAGCTCTACCACTTGAGCCACAGCACCATTTCCAGTTTTCTTGTGGTTAATTAGAGATAAGAGTCTCACAGACTTTCCTGCCCTCTCTGGCTTTGAACTGTGATCCTCAGATCTCAGCCTCCTGAGTAGCTAGGATTTCAGGCATGAGCCACAGGCACTCGGTGAAAATGCATTTACAATGTAAAAAGTAAAAAGAGGTAGGGCATTAGAAACATATTCTCACTTTTACTTTTTAGAAAGGGGTAGCCTGGATAAGAGTAAATATACATATGGAACACTTACATGTTTCTTTTGCTTTGTACATGGAGTTAATAAGATTTGTTGATGGACTGCAGGTCTTCTAATTTTTGATAAGCAATTTTAATGATGGAATTTTATAAAAACAGAAAAGAAAATGGCTTAAGAGTAGTATGAGGAGAGCAGAGGTTTGGAAGGATAAAAACCTTAAAGTTTTATCATCAATCTGTCTCATTTGATTTTTAACTTCTCTTTCTCTGATATTTGTGTAAAAGTTAATTTAGGTATTAATTTGACTAGATTGTGGGATAGCTAGAAAACTGGCAAATGATTGCTTCTTTTTTATTTTATTGTAAAGATACTGTACAGAGGGGTTAAAGTAACATACACAAGGTAATGAGTCCATTTCCTATTGAGCATTGTTACCCCCTCCTTTGTTTTTCCCCTACCCTCCCTTTCCTGTCCACCTTCCCAAGACCTTCTTCCCCCCAAAGTTGTAATGTTCATTTTCAACATAGTATCTTATACATCTCCTTATTACAATGGGTCATCCTGTATCCTTATTTCAGCATTTTTTATTTCCTTTCCCATCCCCAAATTAGAAAAATGTATATAAAAGATGCAGAACACCTGAAACAAATGCAGTGACAACACGAATGTACCATGGTGGAAGAACATACAAAGAAACAAAAAAATCACATACTACATTATAAGTACATTAAAAAGAACAGCAATGAAAATAAAATCTCTTGCATCCCTATCTTGGGGTTTATTTCCTTTAGCATCAGCTTATATGGTCATATGTACATAGCTTTTAATCTCTTCTGCTTGTTGTAGACATATAGATATTGTAGATAAGAGAAACCATGGGACCTATGTTTCTTGGGGTCTGGCTTACCTCACTTAATATAATTTTTTTCCAAGTCTTTCCATTTCCTAAGAAATGGGGCAGTATCATTCTTTCTGATGGAAGCATAGAATTCCATTATATATATATATATATATATATATATAAAATGGACTATGTATATATATATATTCATATATATACATATATATCACATTTTCTTGATCCTTTCATCTACTGAGGGGCATCTGGGTTGGTTCCATATCTTAGCTATGGTGAATAATGCTGCAATAAACATAGTTGTGCTGGTAGTTTTAGTATGGCCTTGTTTGTGATCATTTGGGTAAATACCTAAAAGTGGGATTGCTGGGTTATAGGGGAGCTCTATGTAGAGTCTTTTGAGGAACCTCCATACTACTTTCCAAAGTGGTTGAACAAGTTCACATTCCCTCCAACAATTCAGTAGGGTTCCCTTTTGGCCACATCCCCTCCAGCATCTGTTGTTATTAGATTGCTTGATTTTAGCCATTCTAACTGGGATGAGGTGGAATCTCAATGTTGTTTTGATTTGCATTTCTTTTATGGCTAGAGAAGTTGAGCATTTCTGACTATGTAAGTGGGGGGTCAGAAAAGTGCATGAGGAAGACCCACCATGGAGTTGTGGTCAGGCTCCTTTTAATCATCTAGTAGCTTAGCTATCCTAGAGAAAAAGGCAAAATCTTCCCACTCATCCTCTCTCTGTGATTCTCTGTCTCTGTCTGCCTTCTTTTTTTCTCATTCTCCTTTCTCTTCTTGTGGCTTCTGTCTCCCTGTCCGTGCTTATTCCTTCTAGAAAGTGGGTATATTTTCCTTTGATGAGATCCTTGAATATGTGATCACAGGTTCTTCAGAATTTGAGCTCTGGGGCCATCAGCAGCCTCTGAGGCCTTTGACTCCTCATTGAGGTCTATATTATTGGCCTTCTTCACAGTGAAGCTTTTGGCTTCTTCAGTTGACCCATACCGAAACAGTTTTAGCCTCTGATCATGTAAACCAATCCTTATATTCCTTCTCATTCTATTCTTCTGTAGAACCTTGATTAATAAAATCTCTTCCCACTATTAGCTTGTAAGCATCCTTACTTAAGTCTTTCACATCGTAACTCTTCTAGTGTCCCCTTAATTGTACTTCTTTCTAAGAATATTGTTCACCTATTCTCTCTGTGGAGGGGAAGGGAAAAAACAAATCTCTTCTTTAATAAGTTCTTTGAAGTCAGGCACTCCCTGCTCACACTTGTAACATTAGCTATCCAGGAGGCTGAAATATGAGAATCGTGGTTTGAGGCCAGCCCAGGCAGGAAACTTGGTAAGACTCTTATCTACAACAAATTACTCAATAAAAGCTGAAAGTGGTGCTGTGGCTCAAGTGGTAGAGCACTCGCTTTAAGCAAAAGAAACTCAGGGAGAGTGCCCTGGCCCAAAGTTCAAGCCCCAAGACCAGCAAAACAAATTATTTTAAAAATAATATTCATTATTAGTACAATCCATCACACCATTGTATCATATGCTGTTAGAAATATGAACTGTAGTGCATAGTTTTTAAGTGTCTTCTTTTATTTTCTTCTGCTTTACTAATATTGAGATTTCTATGGAGTTCTAATATGTAAGTAAGATACTAAGGCCAGACTTGAAGATATACCACATATATACCCCAATATCTTGTGATCTTGTGGAACAGATGACACTGCAGACTTCAGCTCTAGCTGTCTCAGATAAATTTTAAATGCCATAGAGAAGGTTGAGCATGAACATCCAGTGGGCATAATGTGCATTAACTATGCAAAGGGTATCTTCATGCTATAGTATTAAAATATAACTATTATGTGCAATGTTTTAAAACATTTGATTCTCTGTCAACTGTTATTAGTTTAATTCAGTTAAACATTCTGAATTTGTTAGTCCTGGTTTTTCTCAAGGGTTCTTCATTTTTTCTAAAATCTTCAAGGATATCATTATACTCACTTGCTGTTGTTTTGTTTGTAGTAAAGCTGTATGTACACATTTCAGAAAGAACTTAAGAGGAGTTATTCACCATGGGGCAAGGCCTCCCTTTGTAGCCAACCTTGTTCATCATCTTGCTTAGCCTCCTGAGTGCTCTGATTACAGTGCCCTGATTAAATACCATTATGACTGTCTTCATGAAAAAAATGTCAAATAGAATTATGGAAATTAACTTTTTAAAAAAGTTCAGATCTACAAAGTTAATTCAATTAATCAAAAGTTGTACAAAATTAGAAGTAATATATTGCTAAATTAGAAGGTTTCTATGTTAACTGTATTCATAATTTTTGATTTGCATGTTTTCCCACCATTTTTTTTCATTTTCAACTTTTAATATGTCTTTGTTCAGTGACATTATTGTAACTCATGATGTTTATCTGAGGCAAAATTATTGCTGATGGAGAGTAAATTTACAGAGTAATGACTCATAAGGTTAATTGTTTCTATGATATCATTATAAATTTTTGTATATTTTATATATTTTTAATGAATATTTGAAAGAAGAATGTGACTTGGAATTTCATTAGCTATCTGTTTTTCAAGGTCTTGTTCAGGAGAGGAAGAAATGGAACATGCATTTGAAAGAATATTTCCAGAGGTGCAGGACATGGGCTCTGACAACAAGGATCTGCTTTTTCTGGGCTTCTTCCACTAAATCCTTCTAGGTTTCCATTTTCTAATCTGACAAATGCAGAAAATAATACCTCTTCTAAATTACTCATGGAATGAAATTTTCAGAGACAGTTAAAATTTCAAATATTCTAGCTCCCTGACAGGATATTTATCTCAATTTCTGACTAACAAAACCAAGTTACTTCAAGTGTGTGTTGCACAACTAAGGTCATAGGGGACTAGAAACCACAATTCAACTTGGCTTTTAGATTTTCACTGTAAGTGCAATAATTGTTCTCTTTGCCTTTATGGCTTGTAGGCTCACAATAACAGCTCCAAAGTATGAGTAAGAAAAGCAAACATTCACATCCCATATCAGTCTTCATTGTCTCTGTTTTGTGCAGTTTTCCTGAACAAAAAAGTATTTTTCAATTCTCAAAGAGTCTGAAGGGATGGTAGGAGAATCACGGACTTACATATCAGTTCTGGAGATGTAAAGACAAATCCATTACTTTCAGTTGAGTGAAAACAAATCCATACACACTCCATTAACAGAAGTCTATTCTGTGTTTTTTTTAAGGGAGGCAGAATAAGCAAATGGAAAGAAACAGGGTAGTAGTTTCTTTTATTATGAATTTTTTAAATAGTTGTACAAAGGGGATTCAACATGAAAATTTATTTATAATACATCTTGATCAGTGTCAATACATCTGTTCAGTCATTGTCCATCATCTGCCTCCCCCATTTATCCCAACCTCATCCATCTCCTTTACTTGGTTTATTTATATATATGTCACTTGTATTATGACAGTATTTTCCCACCATTTCTCTAGCAGAGGAAAGGAATGATGGGCAGCTGGTCAAGGTTAGCATAGGTATAATAGAGGAAAAAACAGAGTTGTTGTATCTCACAAGGATGTACAAAAACTGGCAGCAGGGGGGCTAAACAGAGAAAGTAAGATTCTCCTGTTTGGAGAGATAATAATGCCACTCTGACTTAGTTTAGGAAGAAACTCCTTTAAATTTTCAGGCTTTCACCTCTAAGAATGCATTTCTGAACATAGCTTGGCATCAGAAAGTGCTTATACTGAAAAAGTTTCCTGTTTCATTGGAGCAGCAACTCATTGTCTGGATAATAATGACCTGTATTGGAATGGAAATCACGATGGAGTGGAAATCACTATGGAGGATCAACAAAAACAAAACAAAACAAAGCAAAATCTATAGTCTTCTCTTATTGCTCTTAGGTATGTATGTATGTATGTATTTACATATGTATGTATGTACATAAGAATGTATGTATATAAGTGTGTACTTATATATATATACATATGAAGAAATGTTATTATACAATAGAGACATTTTCACACACATGTTTGTAGCTGCAGTAGCAAACCTATGTAATCAGCTTCAGTACTGTCAATTTCTGAATGAATAAAGAAATGTGGTTATGTATAATGGAGTATTATTCCACCAAAGAAATGAATGAAATCGTGTCATTTGCAGGAAAATGAATAAAACTGAAGTTTATCATGTTAAGCAAAATAAATTAGACGCATAAGTAAAAATGCTGCATGTTTTATCTCTTATGCACAAACTAGATCTACAGGAAAACAAAACATGAACATAAAAGGGGGATATTTTAAGGAGGGATAATTAGACAGTAGAAGGGAGAAAGGAGACAAAGATGAGAGAATATGATTTAAGTACATTGTATGTATGCATAAAAAAATGAAACCCATTTTAAATCTGCATGAAAAATACCAAAGGAAGTCAGAGCAGAGAATGGATGAGATGAAGGAGGACAATCAAACTAGGAAGTAAATACTAGTGGGAACTCAAAGGAATGTATTTTGAGATCTGATCTTAGAATACGACAATGAATGCAAAGAACTTGCATTGGTGGTTATATGAAAGTGAACTAATTTCTTTTTTTGTGCATTTTTATTGTAAAGATACTGTACAGAGCAAGGTAATTCATACATTTCCTATCGAGCATTGTTGCCTCCTCCTTTGTTTTTCCCCTACCATCCCTTCCCTCCCACCTCCACAACTACCTCCCCCACAACCCGCCCAAGTTGTAATGTTTGTTTTCAACATAATGTCTTGCATCTGTCATTGTTACAATGGGTTAACCTGTATCCCTATTTAAGCATTTTGTTTTTTCCTTTCCCCTCCCCAAATTAGAGAAATGTATTTCACTTGAACAAATACAATATAAATATAGTTCAGGATATGTAGTGTAAATCAGAACATGGGATAAGTTCACTCATACTTGATTAGGGATTTCTTTTAATTTTTGTCCTGTATATTATTTTGTATTCATCCAATAATATTATGTTTATTGGGTCATATTCTCAAAGTAATTTGAATATAGAGATGATTATGACAGAGCCACTTGTCCTTGGACTTTTCATACAGAAGCAAACATAAGATTGTTATTCACTTGAGAGGACTCATCTTTGAAAACAGACAAAAGGAACAACAAAAATATCTCTTAACAAGATGACTAAGTTAAACATATACAGGAAGCTCTGTTTAACATTTGACACTTTTGTCAGATAGTTATCTCAGAAATTCTGTATTCCAAAAAGTCATATTATTTTCTTATTTCTGCATAAGACAGATACAGTGCTCTATTTGACTTTTTAAAGAAAAAAATCCAAAGTTTGTTTTGGCTATATTTTGTCACATGAATCTCTTGGGTACAAATACTTTGTGTTTTGTAATAATGGTTACTTACCTTGCTGGAAGCAGAAGATCTGCTGGAATATTTTTTTCATTGATTTTGTCTTTCCACGTACCTTCAGTTTGTGATGAGAAATGAATTATAATGCCTATATTACACAGAAGAGGACAACATTGGCAATTGTATTCATGTCCACAAGGCTGTTTCCATTGACAAAACAAATAGGGTAATAGAACAAGAAGGCTAGAAGGAAGTACGGGATGTCATGAATTCACTCTAGCTACAGTCTATAACTATTCAAAGGATGGAATCTCTGTCCATGCTAACATCACTCAATGAAGAATTTCAATTCCCTTTTATAATCTGTGTCTCACATTTTCTTCTGACTCCATTAATTATATAGCTAACAAAGATATGTGAAGTCAAATGTTTTTTTTCTCCTATTGTGACAGTATGTGTTTAAACACATGTACTAACATGTAGCAATCTCCCAGTTTTGAAGATGATTTTAGACTTAGAACCCTAAAGAGAGCTAAGTCTTTTGGAACTAGACAGAGTGATTATACTCTCTCAGTAATAACTATCAGTTAGCTTCAGAAAATCATGATGAAGTAACAACCACTTAGAGAAAAGGTCTTCTGAGTTACTATGCCAGAATGAAAATTATCACTCTATATTGTTTGGGACAAAGAACACTAAAGTCAAACCAGAAAATGAAAATAATAATCAGTAATTGGTCCAAAACACCAGACTATTGTGAAGAAAAGATAAAAATCAATGAATTATAAGCAACAATATGAACATTTATGACACATTTCTAAGATGAAGTTAAGAGAGTTAGGCATTCTAAGCTAGTAGAAGAAAGAACTAAAGAAGTAGATGATCCATATGGAAAATAAGGTTTGTGAAGTTGTTGTTAGTTGCTCTGCTGATGGAAGTGGGAGTAAATTACATCTTCTATCTTGACTTTGGACTTTAGATTCATCAGGATATAGTCAAACATACTTTTTTATTGTGAAAATACTGTATAGAAGGGGTTACAATTACATGGGCAAGGAAATGAGCACATTTCTTATCAAGTCTTCTTGGCTCTTCATTTGGTTCCCCCTTCCCATCTCCCCTTCCCCCCACCCCTCCACCCCACCCCAGCCAAAGTTGTAAAGTTTGTTTTTCGACATAATGACTTGTACAACTCATTGTTGCAATGGGTCCACCTGTATCCCTATTTAAATGTTTTGTTTTTTCCTTTCCCCTCCACAAATTATACCAGCATCAAATACAGTGAAAGCAGGGGTTATACTGTGGGGGAGGAACATACAAAGCACCAAAGAAATAATCTTATAAATATGTTAGAAACAATCGCAAGAAAGAAAAATATTTGAATACTTATTTTGGGTTTCATTTCACTTAACATCAACTTATCTGACCTTTTCTGCTTGTCTCAGACATATACTAGTTATTGCAAATAAGGGAAACAATGGAACCTATGTTTCTTTGGGCCTGGCTTACTTCACTTACCATAATTTTTTCCGTCTTTCCATTTCCTTACAAATGGGGCAATGTCATTCTTTCTGATGGAGGCATAGAATCACATTGTGTATATATACCACATTGAATTCTTCTTCCAGAATTTAGCCAGAAACTAAAATGACAAGATTTCTCTTTTCCAACCCATTAAACAATTAGCAATGCTATTCACAGGGTACATACACATTTGATTCTGACTAATTATAGTGAAAAATAAGGTCTGCCATGATTCCATTCAGGTGTCCTGATCTAACCAAAGCTATATGGGTTCTATGTTAAATGTAAGAATATTTTTTTGAATATGCTAGTTTCTGGGATTTCTTCTAACTATCCAGATTTTTATATTCTGAAATTCAGACATCTGAAATGCAATTTAGTATATGAGAACAATGAGAATTGAAAATGTTCCTATTATGGAAGATTTAAAATGCACCAATAAAATCAAAAGCTATAAAATGAAAAAAGTGCCTATCACCAGACAGATGATACTCAGGGAATTTAAAAATTAATACTATAAATATAAAAATGAAAATTATCTATTTTAATGAGTCATTTAAGGACACAAAAACAAATGGCACATATTGACAAACATATGGAAAACTAGACCTTAAATTTTGGCTTTTTTATTTTAAAAAGAAATGTAGTGAATTATCTACAACAGGATAAATAAGATGTGCATAGAGCTGGAATATCTAAAGATATTAAATAACGCTTTATTTTATTTTCTACATTTTTATTAGCATTACATGAATAAATATTTCCATACATGTATAAAATATATCCTCAGTAAACTCATCCCTACTATCATTACATCCATTACTCTTCCAAAAAAGTTCTAACGTGTTTCATCATACTATTTTAATACATCCTGTCTTTCTGTCTCTCTCCATACCACCATGACCCTCCTGCCTGAGTCATGTTCTGGGATTACAAATATGTATAACCATACCTGACTCACAAACACTACATTACAACTATAGAGGTTGTAGGAAGGAGCAGATGTTAATTAGATCCATTAGTAAGGTATTGATTTTAGAGCAAAACTATATGGAAGCTTAGATTAAAATATCGGTAAATATGAGAATAAATAGGTAGACCTCAAAGTGAGTTTGATGCAATGCATAAGTGGGGTGAAGAAAATATATGGGCTTGAATCTCAGAGAAGAGATTTACAAAGAGATATAATTTAGAGTTTATTTCAGGAGTTTTGTACTCTGTATTTACTTTTTCTACAAGCAAGAATTATGTGCAATGGCCTGTCATAAGTTATATTGTTAAAATGCCTCTGCACATACTTCACTTTATGAATATGGATAATTTTACAAGTGTACATACATAATATATTTTTTGGGTCCAGTCATGGGGTCTGAACTCTGGGCCTGGGTGCTGTCCCTCAGCTCTTCAGCTCAAGACTAGCACTGTACCACTTGAGCCACAGCGCCACTTCCGGCTTTTTTCTTTTTGCTTATGTGGTGCTGAGGAATCGAACCCAGGGCTTCAGGCATGCAAGGCAAGCGCTCTACCACTGAGCCACCTTCCGAGCACCATAAATTATATTTTTAAAACAAGAATGAAGTATAAGGGACTGGGAACATGGCTTAATCGTAGAGTGCTTGCCTAGCATGCATAAAGCCCTGGGTTTGATTCCTCGGTACCACATACACAGAAAAAGCCAGAAGTGGTGCTGTGACTCAGGTGGTAGAGTGCTAGCCTTGAACAAAAGAAGCTCAGGACAATGCTCAGATTTCAAGCCCCAGGACTGGAAAAACAAACAAAAATTAAAAACAAGAATGAAGCATAAAATTAATACAAGAGTGCTTGTTTTATCAGGTAATATGATGATTATATACTGAGATATATACAGGATAAAAACTTTATTAATGAAAACTGTAGCGTTTTTTAATATCACTCAAATAATCATGCCACATACTTTGGAACTGAGCTGTCTGAATGAAAATACAAGTGACATCACATATACTGACATAAATTAACCCCAAGACAAATCTCATGAAATGTAATTTTTCAGGCTTTTCGAACTGACTCATAATTTCTCAGGGGAGAGAAAATGGATACTGTATAATCTACACGTAGAAGAATTATTTAATTATACCCTTATACGCTCAATGTCTTCATTTACACAATTTGTTTGAGATGAAAATGCTAGCTTTTTAGTCAGCCTGAGAGTATAGTCACATTTAAAATTCTGTTCTTTTTTTTATTATTGTGAAAATACTGTACAGAGGGGTTACAATTACATGGGCAAGATAATGAGTACATTTCTTATCAAGCATTGTAGCCTCCTCCTTTGTTTCCCCTTCCCATCCCTTCCAATCCTTACCCTGCCCCCCCCACCAAACCTCCCCTCCTCCAAAGTTGTAAAGTTCGTTTTTGACATAACGTCTTGTACATTTCATTGTTGCAATTGGTCCACCTGTATCCCTATTTAAATGATTTGTTTTTCGCCTTCCTCTCCACAAATTATACCGACATCACATACAGTGAAAGCAGGGGTTATACTGTGGGGGGAGGGACATACAAAGCAACAAAGAAATAAACTTATAAATGTGTTAGGAACAATCGCATGAAAGAAAAAAAACATTTCAATACATATCTTAGGGTTCAATTCCCTAACATCAACTTATTTGAAAATTTCTGCTAGACTCAGACATATAATAGATATTGCAAATAAGAGAAACCATGGGACCTATGTTTCTCTGGGCCTAGCTTACTTCACTTAGTATAAATTTTTCCACGCCTTTCCATTTCTTAACAAATGGCAAAATGTCACTCTTTCTGATG
>NW_012267304.1:8002701-8037018 GCF_000151885.1 Dipodomys ordii
CATTTCTTTTATGGCTAGGGAGTTTGAGCATTTCTTCATGTGTATATTGGCCATCCTTCTGTCCTCTTCAGAGAAATTTCTCTTTAAGACTTTAGCCTACTTTATTTATTGGAAAGTTGTTTCTTTAAAGGTTTGTTGTTGGAGGATTTAATTTTTTGAGTTCCAGGTATATTTTAGATATGAGACCCTTGTCCGTTGTATGGCCAGTGAAGATCTTCTCCCAATCCGTGAGCTTTCTATTGATCTTTCTAGCTCTGTCCTTTGCCATGCAGAATCTCTGCAATTTCATGCAATCCCATTTGTCTAACCTTTCTTTGATTTGTTGTGTTTCTGGGTCTCTATTAAGAAAATTTTGACCTGTGCCAAGGAGACCTAGGGTTTCTCCTATTCCATCTTGTAATGTTTTCAGGTGTCTGCTTTGACTTCAAGGTCTTTGATCAATTTAGAGTTGATTCTAGTGCAGTGTGATATATAAGGATCTAGCTTTAGTTTTCTACAAGTAATTAACCAATTTTGCCAGCACTATTTACTGAGGAGGCTGTCTTTCTTCCATTCTATTTTTTTAGCTCCCTTATTGAAGATTAGATGGCTATAGGTCTGTAGGTTCATTTCTAGGTTTTCAATTCAATTCCATTGGTCCTGAGGTCTGTTCTTGTGCCAGTACCAAGCTGTTTTGATTATTATGACTTTAGAGTAGAGATGATTGAAATTTGGTATTGATATTCCTCCAGCACTGTTCTTTCTGTTGAGGATCATTTTTGCTATTCGGGGTCTTTTATTGTTCCATATGAATTTTTGGATTGCCTCTTCTATTTCCTTCAAGAATGAGGTTGGAATTTTGATAGGTATTGCATTGAATTTGTAGATAGCCTTGGGAAGTATTGCGATTTTCACGGTGTTGATCTTTCCAATCCAAGAGCATGGGAGTTTTTGCCACTTTCTAGGTTCTGTTTTGATTTCCTTTTTCAAGTTTTTAAAGTTTTCATCATAGAGGTCCTTCACCTCTTTGGTTAAGTTAATTCCTAGGTATTTTATTTTTTGTGGGGTATTACGAACGGAATTGCTTTCCTAATTTCAGCCACACTTTTCTCATTGTTGTTATACAGAAAAGGATTGATTTTTGAGGGTTATAATATTCTGTTCTTTCAATATCTGTGAATTTCTTGGCTATTTGCTCAATACCAAATATCATGTTAGATATGACAGATAATTACAGCCTCAAATCACATATATAGAGCTGAAATCTCACTCTGATAAACAGCAAGAATGGGCAAGTGTTTTATTCTTGAGCATACTTGGATGAATACTACTGTTAAGTAGAATATTTACAGTCTAAGGAATTTTAGTTGTTTTTGTTGTGCCCAGATCATTTTCAGTATTCATTCTCTATTGTTTTCTGTTTTAAGATATACTTTGTATTAAATATGTTTATATTAATAATAGCAATCTTTGAGTATATTTCAACTGAGAAAACATATAATTACAAACTATAGTGGGGTTTGTAAACATGTTAAGGCAATGTATAATAAAGTGTCTATAAAAACAAGTACTCTTCATACTGATATCTTTACTGTGGCCTTATTTGTGGTCATTGGGTTTAATGTCCAGAAGTGGGATTGCTGGGTCATAGTGCAACTCTATGTGAAGTCTTGTAAGGAACCTCCACACTGCTTTCTATAGTGGTTTAACAAGTTTGTACTCCCACCAACAGTGTAGTAATGTTCTTCTTTGGTCACATTCTCACCAGTGTCTGTTGTTAGATTTCTTGATTTTGGACGTTCTAATTGGAGTATGGTGGAATCTCAATGTTGTTTTGATTTGCATTTCTTTTATAGCCAGAGATGTTGAGCAATTCTTCATGTGTTTCTTGGCCATTCTTATTTCCTTTTCAGAGAGGTCTTTCTTAAGGTTTTTAGCCCACTTAATGGGGTGGTTGTTTCTTTGGAGGGTTGTTTTGGGAGAATTTAATTTGTTGAGCTTTTGGTATATTTTAGATATGATACTCTTGTCTGTTGTATGGGTAGTGAAGATCTTCTCCCAGTCTATGGGGTTTTGATATATTTTGCTAGCTATGTCCTTTGCCATGCAGAAGCTCTGCAATTTAATACAGTCCCATTTATCCAACCCTTCTTTGATTTGTTGTTTCTGGATCCTTATTAAGAAAGTTTCCACCTGTGCCAAGGAGCCCTAGAGTTTCTTGTATTTCTTCCTGTAATGTGTTCAAGGTATCTGCTTTAATTTCAAGGTCTTTGATCCATTTGAAGTTAGTTCGGGTGCAGGGTGATATATAACGATCTAATTTTAGTTTTCTACATGTGTTTAGCTAATTCTGCCAGCACAATTTATTGAAGAGTCTGTCTTTCTTCCATTCTATTTGCTTAGGCTCCCTTGTCAAAGATTAGGTGACCATAGGTCTGTGGGCTCATTTCTGGGTCTTCGAATCTATTCCATTTGTCTTCAGGCATGTTTTTGTGCCAGTACCAGGTTTTTTTGAGTACTGTGGCTTTGTAATAGTGTTTGAGGATCAGTATTGAAATTCCTCTAGCACTGTTTTTCCTGCTAAGCATTATTTACCGTAGCCAAGAATTGGTACCAACCCAAATGCTGCCTCAATAGATGAATGGATCAAGAAAATGTGGTACATATACACAATGGAATTCTATTCTTCCTCAGAAAGAATAATATTGTTCCATGCATAAGAAAATGGAAACACTTGGAAAAAATTATATTAAGTGAAGTAAGACAGACCCAAAGAAAAGTAAGTCACATAATCTTCTTCATTTATAAGTACTATAATATGTATATGATATTCTTAAGGGGGGCTCTCAATAACCCAAGTGTGGCTGGGAGCCAGTGGCTCACACATGTAATCCTTACTACTCAAGAGGCTGAGTTTAGAGGATCACGGTTTAAAGCCAGCCTGGGCAAGAAAGTCTGTGAGACACTTATCTTCAATAAACCACTAGAAAACTGGAAGTGGTGCTATGGCTCAAGTGGTAGAGCACTCATCTTGAGCTGAAGAGCACTGGGACAGCGGCCAAGTCCAGAGTTCAAGCCCCATGACAGACCAAATAAAAAATATAACCCAAGTGCTTAGCACATAAGACTATACATAATGAAGCACATTAACATGAACACCAACTTATGAAAACAAGAAGTTCTCATTTGACCTTGTTCTTTTTCCTCTATTGTTTTTTTTTATTTTTTTTCTCTTAGTTTTTTATACCTCATATTTTGCATAATAGTGCAGTAAGTGGAAGGGAAATGGAATCACAGAAACAGCAGGACAATGGATGAACCCCAACAACATTGACAATCACTTGACACTATGTTGGATGTGAATATTACAACTGTGAGGGTGATAGGGAGGAGTAAGTGGGAGATAAAGAGGGATGGGGTAACAATGATTTAAAACAAATGTACTTATTGCCTTACTTATGTAACTGTAACACCTGCACATCACCTTTTCAATTTTAAAAAAAGTACTTTTGAGCTGAATAAATACAGGTAAGATGTTGTTGGCATATTTGTTCAGCTTACTAGTAGTGCCTGGCACAGGAAGCCTACAGGACAAAACTATAAAATCATTGACTAAAGGATGCTCCAAAGAAATTTTAGGGACCAAATCTAAGTCACAAACATATGATAGCAATAAACTGTGGGTGATGGAGAAAAGCCATGGACTAAGTTTCTTCTGAAACAAATCCTTTAAATGATATTCCAACTTTCTTTCAATTTTCCTGGAAAATATTCATATATATCTTCTACTCCTGGATGATTAAAATTTAGTCACAAATTATATTCTATTAGACAGACTAATATTATTGATTCTTTCACTCAAAACATTTTACCTTTTCTTCAATTAGCTATTTCAGCAAAATTTTGCTTTGAGAAAGGCTAATAGACATGAGATAGAGACAGTGACCAAATATATTACTGATGTTACATTTTCTACTTATAGACAATTTTTGACTTCTTAGGACTTTGGAAGTTCTGTACAATTGGAACGACCTCCTTTATCCCTCTCAATTTAACCTATGAGTGGATAGTTCATATTCAGAGCCATAAAGCTGTCTCAAAATAATCTAAGGCCACTTGCTTCCTATGTACACATTTAAATTAAGTAGAATTGATGAGTTTCAAGAGTTTACTATTACATGCTATCATAGATGTTCTGTAAAAATATATTTCCTGTGGTAGTTAAATCATGAATCAGAGGGCTTATCCGGCAGAAGCCAGAGAACATTTAGACAAATAGTAAAGGGAAATTACAACCTGGGACAATATGGAACTAGAAATGAGACCAAATGGGAATTAGTTTAGCAAAAAATAATTTGGAATAGCATATGAATTTAGAATATTACTGTGTCTAAAAGACAAGGATTCATACCATCTGCATTTAGGTCCTTTATTCATAGTACCAGGTTGTCTTTCCAATAAACTGAAATTGCAAATCTAAAGAAGTAAAATAATATTTTAATTTGTTACCTTAGATAGCAAGACATGAGTGGACTTCCAAGTGACACATTTTAATCACCAGATAGAATTGGACATGGGATGTAAGAAATTTCTGAAAATCCATTTGTTCACTAATAGGAAAAACATAGAACATGTTCCATATACTCTTGGATTTCTGGAAATACACATTTTTTGGCCAAAAAGAGTCTTCTAAGAGAGAATGTCAAGAAATAATTTTATCTCAATTTGTTTAATAAACAATGATTTCTTGAGCATATACTCTATGTCAGGCAATATGTTGTTCAGTGAAGGTATAATATGTAGGGATTAGAAAGACTTGTATCCCTACTGGAGTCTGAACATTTTTATAGAAATCTTTTATTCACTGAAGAGGATTCTAGAATTAGAGAACTGTGAATGTAATGTAACTGCTAAGTGGCAAATTTGCTTTCCAGCTTGTATGTTTGTGTAATTTCTTCCTTGTTACCTAACATAGAAATGTATTTACAAATGCATTCATCTTTTCTGGGTTTTTCCTGTTGTATTTCTTAAAATACCTCACCATGTTGTGAGGTAAATTTTTCTTTTTTTTTTAATTTAATTTTATTTTATTTGTGAACATACTGTACAGAGGGGTTACAATTACATGGGCAGGATAATGCGTACATTTCTAACCAAGCATTGCAGCCTCCTCCTTTGGTTTACCCTTCACATCCATTCCGTGAGGTAAATTTTTCTAAGGAAGAAATTTAGTCTGTTTTTCTTAATGATTTTGTAGCAGAAAGGAAATGGTAAGAAACACTGAGATTCCAACTAATTCTAGTTAGAATGGCCATTGTCAAAAACAACAACAACAACAATATCAAATACTGACAAGGATTTGGCCAAAGGGCAGCCTACTGCCGTGTTGGTAGGGAAATAAACCTATTCAACCTCTCTGGAAAGCAGTATGTAGGTTCATCAAAGACTAAACATAGAATTATCCTATAACCCCACAATAATACCTCTGACGATTTATCCAATAGAGAACAAATAAGTTTATAGTAAAACCACCAGCACAACCATGTTCATTGAAGCATTCACTATTTACTATATTCAAGACATATAATCAACCCAGTTGTTCCTCAATGGAGGAATGTATCAAGAAAATATTGTATATAAAACAACAGAATTTTACTCATCCATTAGAATGAATGATACTGTACCATTCATAAGGAAATGTAAAGACTTGGAAAAATCTGTTAAATAAGCCAGATCCAGAAAAATAAAGAATAAAGATTCCATGCATTCCTTCATTTGTGATATATATGTGTGTGTGTGTGTGTATATATATATATATATATATATATAAGTAAATACATTATGTGGTATGCAAGTGGTTACAAATGAATTAACTGAACAATGACAGCCTCTATGGAGAGGTGAAATCATATAATTAATTAGAAAGACTAAGTTAAAGCCAACAAAATAAGTACAAAGTACTTATAAGGTCTAGAGGAAGATGGCAGAGGAGAAGCTAGGGGCTAAACATGCTCTCACGTAGAAATCAGTTTTGGTGTTCCAGTGAAAAGTCCAAGGCTAGAGAATCACACCAAGTGTGTCATCATAGCACAGAGTTTGGCCAGAGAGGAAAAATTCAGGAAGCTAGGTTAAAGAGGCAGATTTGAGCACTTGCTGGTGGTTCCTACAGTGGAAGCAGCAGTGACTGCTGCAGTGGCTGCCATATCAACAGACAGGGCCTGGGACAAAGGCACAACAGTGTGGGACCGGATTTTACTCATTGCTAGCAAGAACTGACAAGGAGTAGAAATCTTCATCCTGCTGACCACAGACAGTTGAAGACCATGAATAATCTGGAAACCAAGGGAAAGGCATGAATACCCCACAGACATTCTCACTCATTCTCTTGGAGCAACAATGGGAAGCTAGCCCCTCCCCCCCACCAAAGTAGAGCTCCACCTTTAATACTGACAAAGACCAGGCCAGAGCAGCTAGCACATAAATCAGGCCTTGGAAGAAGGCACTGGGAGCCATTCAACAAGTCAAAGGAACTTGACCTGCTAGCTTCACTCCACCCTTGGGGAAAATTGCCCTTCCCAGGAAGAGGGAGCTCCACCCAGGGTGGGGCTACTTTCTTCACTGGGAAAACAAAGCCAGAGGTTTCCCCACCCTTCTGTAGCCCAGGCAGCAATTCCAGCTGAAAGTGGGTAAATGAAAAACAATTGTAAACTCCATACACATAAATATTGACAATGGTTCCAGGCTGTGCTATTTAAGTGTCTCAGGAGTTAGCCCCTCAGGGAAAAGCCACTGATTGCTGACAAGCCTCAACACTACCCACAAGTAACTCCCTCACAGCAACTACAAGCTAGAGGAAACAGCCACCTCCTACTTTTGTGAAATTCAAAGCAGATCACCTTTCCACTGAACTAACATGGGGGTAGGGTCATAAAGTCCCCCATAAAGCAGAGCTTCATTCTGCCTACTCAAACTGATTTAAGAAACCAACCAAGCCACAGGAAAACCAAACACCACAAACCAGATACTGTACCAAGACACTGGATACGGACAAAGAAGAAACACAAGATTTGTCCCCACCCCCCAAAAAAAAATCAAAGAATTCTTTTTTCTGCCTATTTTTTAAATTTTAAATTGTTTTCTGTTTTTCCATCATTTTTATTTTAGGTTTTTCATTCTTCTTTTACTCTTTTCCCTTTTGTCCTATTTGTTTTGTTGCTTTAGTTAACTGTTGTTCTGTTCATCCCCAGATACATACTGATCTTCGATTATTAGACCTTATCCTTCATTGTGTGCATACTTAAATGAGATGTCAATTGCTCAACTAACAAACTCTCAGCCTTAACTCCTTTAATTATGTTTTTTTTTTTAATTGTGAAAATAACGTACAGAGGGGTTACAATTACATGGGCAAGATAATGAGTACATTTCTTATCAAGCATTGTTGCCTCCTCCTTTGTTTCCACTTCCCATCCCTTCTCATCTCCAACCCTACCCCCCTCCTTCCCCCCCCCCGCCCCACCAATATTTATATATTTTAAGTGTTTCATTTTTTAATTTTTTATTTATTTTTCTTTTCTCCTTTTTCTGTATCTCTTCTCCTTTCCTTCTGTCTTTTTCCTCTTTCTGAATTTAAGTCTTACTTATCTTCCCTTTCTCCCTTTCCCTGCCCACATTCCTATAATATTATTTTCTCTTCACAGTTTTCCCTAAACCTATTAATTTCTGGTCTACTGACTCCTTCCTTGATTTTCGTAGTTCATTAATCCCTAGCTGTTTGTTGCTGAACTAGATTGTATCTGTAAACATTTTTACTGCATCAAACAATCTCTGAACCTACAGGGCTTTGGGCTTGTGCTTGCCTTAAAGTAGTTTTCTAGAGCAGAAATGGTTTTTCTTTCATACCCAAATGGGAAGAAAAAGCTGTAGAAACACAAGAAAAATGGCAAGTCCAGGTATCTCAAGTCCCATTCATGATAATCAGGCAACAGAGTAGTTTATGAATAATCCAGAGGAGAGCCCCCAAAATGCTCTAAAAACACTACTTGTAAACCTGCTGAGTGATCAGATTTAAAGCCTGCAAGTGGCTCTGTGTAGGCATGATAGGGAAATATGTGAGCATGCTGAGGCTAACCAAAGTTTAATACAGGATTTTTATGAGCCTGAGGAAGCTAATCAAAGATTAATAGAGGAATTGCCTGAGCAACATTATAATAAACAAAGATCAATGGAGGTATTCACGGAATCCACAAA
Source organism: Dipodomys ordii (assembly GCF_000151885.1). Taxonomy (NCBI): domain Eukaryota; kingdom Metazoa; phylum Chordata; class Mammalia; order Rodentia; family Heteromyidae; genus Dipodomys; species Dipodomys ordii. Next base: position 8,010,931 of record NW_012267304.1, read on the forward strand.
CAGAAAGCTGGAGAAATCCATGGAGGCCACAGAGGGAATGCTGAATGAAGTCCAACAGAAGGAAAGGGGGTCCAATAAACTATAACATAACTAAAGCATATGAGAATGAACACTGAAAACCAAATTAAGGAGGTAATGAAGTCCATAGAAGATCTAAAAGAAAGCTACAACAAAAAATTTGAAGCCATCAAATCTGACTAATTAAAAGAAAGGGAAATTTTAAAAAGTAGAAAGTCTTGACAGTAAGTTAGACCTACAGAAGATTGAATCTCTGGGATTTAAGACAGCCTAGACATTATAGAGAATGACAGAGAAGTACTCAAGACAAATCCAAGAAATATGATAGATCTATTCAACATTTAGTAGACACCATTAGAAGGCATAATTTAAGGCTAATGGGAGTATAGGAGGTCCTACAGACAGAAGTGAAAGGTCTAGGATCTTAGCAGAGAACTTAAACATGCAAAAAGATAGGCACATTCAGATACAAGAATCTTTTAGAACCCCAAAGAGACCAGACAAAAGCATGACCTCCCACGTCACATTGTAATCCACACAGGATCAATAGACCAAAGAAAGGATCCTTAATGCTGTTAGAGAGAACAGATCCATCACCTATAAAGGGAAACAATCAGAATATTTTCAGATTTCTCAGCAGCGACCATGAAGTCAAGAGCCTGGAATGGTGTATGCCATGCCCTAAAGACAAACAACCATCAAACAAGAATACTGTAGCCAGCTAACATCTACTTCATAATGGAGGGACAAATAACCTTCCTGAGCAAAGAAAAATTGAAACAATATATCTCCACCAAACCAGACCTACAAGATACTTAAAGATGGCCCCCAAACAGTGAATATGAGAATCATATGAAGAATCCAGTTGGCACAGTCCCCAAGAAGGTGGATAACATGGTAGGAACTACCAAACACCTCTCAGTATTAAATCTCAATAATAATGGACTTAGCTCTCCAGTTAAGAGACATAGATTGTCTAGTTGAATTAAAATGCAAAATCCTATCTCCTGCCTTCAAGGGACACTCCTGGCCCACAAAAACAAACATATTCAGAAAGTGAAAGGCTGGAACAAAATCTACCAAGCAAATGGATCCCATAAACAGGCAGGAGTTGCAATCCTGATATCAGATGAAAAGACTTCAAGTTAAAATTACCAAGAAGAGATAAAGAAGGTCATTGCAGTAGGGATCTCTCCTTCAGGAGGATATTACAATTCTAAATATCTATTCACCAAATAGCAGAGCACCCAAATATATCCAAGAACCACTCCACTCTCTGAAAGCTCACATAGATGCAAAGACAATAATTGTTGGGGACTTATAAACCACTATCCCAATGGGATAGATCAACCCAGCAAAAACTTAATAGAGAAACATCGAGTCTAAACAAATGCATAGATGAAATAGAGTTAACAAACATCTACAGAATATTTCACCCAGCAACACCAGAATACACATTCTTCCCAGAAACACATGGAACATTCTCCAAAATACACCACATTTTAGGTCATAAAGCCAATTTCACCAAATTCAGAAACATTAAAATTATGCCCTGCATTCTCTCAGAAGGAAACACAATTAGAATTCAACAACAAAAACAACCACAGAAAATCTTGTATCACATGGAGGCTGAATAAAACACTGTTGAACCACTAGTGGGTCACAGAAGAAAATAAAAGGAAATTCAAATGTTCATGATATTTAACAAAAATGAACACACAAATTACCAGCTCCTCTGGGACAGGAAAGGAAGTACCCAGAGGCAAGTTTATAGCTTTGAGTAACTACATCAACAAATTGGAGAGATCTGAAACCAACAACTTACAAGGCACCTGAAGCCCCTTGATAAAGATCAACAAATTAAACCCGAATCCAGTAGATGGAAAGAAATATTTAAAATTAAATAGGAATTAAATTAATTAGAGTAAAAAAAACAGAAAGAATCAACAAAACAAAGTTGGTTCTTCAAAAAAATTAACAAAATTGCCAGACCTTTAGCAAATCTTACCAGAAAAATGATAGAAAGAATACAAATGAACAAACTCAGAGATGAGAATGGAAACATCACCACAGAAACAAACAAGATTCAGAACATTATAAGGGAATAATTCTCCAAACTTTATGCTAATAAGTTTGGGAATCTGGAAAAAATGGACCCAAACTAAACCAAGAGTATTTAAACCAACTTAACAGACCCATCAAGCATGAAAAGGGAAACAGCAATAAGAGACCTCCCATCCAAGAAAAGCCCAGGACCAGATGGATTTACAGCTGACTTCTACAAGGCCTTTTGATCAAAGCCAAACTCATACCAATATTCCTCCAACTCTTCAATGAAATTGAAAGTGAAAGTTCACTACCAAACTCTTTCTATGAAGCCATCATAACCCTCATCCCACATCCAGAAAGGTACTCATCACATTAAGAGAACTTAGACCCATTTCTTTGATGAACATAGATGCAAAACTTCTCAATAAAATTTTATCCAATCGACATCAACTCTTCAAAAAATCATATATTATGATCAAACAGGTTTCATTTCAGGGATGCAAAGCTGGTTTAATATATGCAAATATATCAATATAATTCATCACATCAGCAAGAGCAAGGATAAGAACCACATAATTATCTCAATAGATGCCGAAAAAGCATTTGACAAGATCCAACACCCTCTATGATGAAAGCTCTGGAAAAACTAGGAATCCATGGAACATTCTTCAATATAGAAAGTCTGTTCATGACAAACCTACCGTCAGCATTATACTTAATGACAAAAAGCTAAAGCTTTTCCTCAAAATTTCCTCTAAATTCAGGAATGAGACAAGGATGTCCACTCTCTCCACTCCTCTTCAATTTAGTATTAGAATGTCCAACTACAGCAATAAAACAAGATGCAAACATGAAGAGGATCCAAATAGGGAAAGCTGAAATAAAACTCTCCCTCTTTGCAGATTACATGATCTTGACTCCACTTGAGGTGATCTGAAACTTTGGCAAATTAGCGAGGTATAAAATTAACCCTTAAAAATCGATGGGTTTCTGTATGCCAATAACAAAAAGAGTGTGCCTGAAATCAGGAAAACATTCCCTTTTGTAATAGCCCCCCCAAAAAATAAAATACTTAGGAGGTAGCAAAAAATAAAATACTTGGTGCTGGGAAGGTGGCTAGTGGTAGAGCGCTTGCCTTGCATGCCTGAGGCCCTGGGTTCAATTCCTCAGCACCACAAAAGCAAAAAAAAAGCCGGAAGTGGCGCTGTGGCTTAAGTGGTAGAGCGCTAGCCTTGAGCTGAAGAGCTGAGGGACAGCGTCCAGGCCCAGAGTTCAGGCCCCATGACCGGTCACCCCCCAAAAAAAATACTTAGGAGGTAACTAAAGAAGTGAATGACCTCTATGATGAAAACTTTAAAAATGTGAAAAAGGAAAATAAAGTAGAATAAGGAAGTGGAAAGACTTCCCATGCTCCTGGATTGGGAGTATTAACTTCGTGAATTGCCAAAGGCTATCTACAAATTCAATACAATGCCCATCAATATCCCAACCTCATTCTTCAAGGAAATAGAAGAAGCAATCCAAAAATTTGTGTGGAGCATTAAAAGACCCAGAATTGGGGATTCTGAGGGAAGATGGCAGCACTCTCACAGGCAGTCCCACTGCTGTCTCTGACCAAAAAGAGATCTAGGGGCACAGCCACACTGTACCTCAAGAGATCCAGTCTAATCAAACTCTAAATATCCAAAGACTTTTCCTACTACAAGGGGACGATCTAAGCAGGAAAATAAGGAAAAATAAAGAAACTGGATGGGACCCCTGCAGAGCAATTTTACCACTGGGCTCCATGAGCCCCACTGGGACTTTCTGCAGACTTTAAGCAGAGGAGAACCCAAAAGGTAAAGAGAGAGCTCAACACCTGATCTGCAAAAAGTTAGCAAGGAATCTGGTGAAGACTTCTGAGTTGGCGAATGGCCCCCATTCTACCCCCTCCACCCCCAGCTCAGCTAAGGGGAAGGAGTAAATTCAGAAATCCTCTATTAAAGTCGTTAGAAATAGGCACCACCAGATAAGGCCCCAAAGCCAGTCGGTGCCTGCAGTGCCAGTGGCAGGATCCCCGTGGGACTCTGCCAACCCAACACATGGCCCCAGGAAACCAGAGCTGCCGCCAATCCCTCTGTCCCTGGGCTGACCACCCTGCCGACTGCGCACTCTGCTGGATAAATGGGACTGCATTAAACTGCAGAGCTTCTGCAAGGAAAAAGACATAGACAGCAAGACAAACAGAAATCCAATGGACTGGGAGAAGTTCTTCACTAGCCATACACTGGATAAGGGTCTCATATCTAAAATATATTTAGAACTCAAAAAATTAAATACCACAACTACAAATCCTCAAAAAAACATATTGAGAAATAAGTGGGCTAAAGACTTAAAGTGAGTCTTCTCTGAAGCAGAATAAGAACGGCCAATAGATGCATGAAGAAATGCACAACTTCTCTAGCCATAAAAGAAATGCAAATCAAGACAACATTGAGATTCCACCTTACCCCAGTCAGAATGGCTACAATCAAGAAATCTAGTAACAATGGATACTGGAGGGGATGTAGCCAAAAGGGAATCCTACTGAATTTTTGGTGGCAGTGTACTCTTGTTCAACCACTTTGGAAAGCAGTATGGAAGTCCCTCAAAAGATTCCACATAGAGCTTCCCTATGACCCACTGATCCCACTTTGGGGCATTTATCCAAACGATTACAAACAAGACCATACTAAAGCTACCAGCACAACCATGTTTATCACAGCATTATTCACCATAGCTAAGATATGGAACCAACCCAGATGTTCCTCAGTAGATAATAGTTCAAGAAAATGTGTTATGCTGCCACCAGAAAAATGACATTGCTCCATTTCATTTGAACTGGAAAGACTTGAAAAAAAATATATTAAGTGAAGTAAGCCAGACCCAAGGAAATTCAGGTCCCATATTTTACCTTATTTGTAATAACTAGTATACATGTAGGATACTCTACTTGACAAGCAGAAAAAGTCAAAAGCTATGTATATATGGCCATATAAGATGGTGCTAAGCAAAATGAACCCCAAGATAGGCATACAAGAGGTTTTAACATTGTTGCTATTGTTTTTAATGTACTATGTGATTTTTTTTGTTTCTTTTGTATGCTCTTCCCCCATGTTATAATCCCTGTTTTCACTGTATTTGATTCAGGTACCCTGCATCTTGTAAATATATTTTTCTAATTTGGGAAGGGCAAGGGAAATAACAAAATGCTGAAATAAGGATATAGGTTGACCCATTGTAACAATGATATGTACAAGACACTATGTTGAAAACGAACTTTACAATTTGCGGGGAGGGAGGAGTTGGGGCTGTGGGTAGGGAAGGGATGGTAGATGAAAAACAAAGGAGGGGGTAACAATGATCGACAAGAAATGTACTCATTACCTTATTCATGTAAATGTTACCCCTCTGTACAGTATCTATACAATAAAATACATATTAAAAATAAAAGAATAGGATATTTATTTATGAAACTGTTAGTTTAAAACACATTTTTCAAAATGAACACTATAAGAATTCCTGAATGCAAAAGTATTTTGTTGTGTTTATTTTTGAATCCTTAAGTTTGTTTGTTAGAGATGGGTCTTTATCCAAATCATGCTTTATTAAGGCCAATAAATTTTCAAGAGTCTTTAAGATGAAATGGACTGTAAATATTTCATGCATAGGCCTTACAAGTCCCAGTATTGCTGAAAAAATTCCAGGAAGAAAGATAGCACCAATAAAAGAGAAAATAAGTGTTTTCCATTTTTAAAAAAGTATGTACAAAAATAAGTACAAAGCCCCACAAAATAAAGTAAGGAAATGGGTACTTTGAAGAGGATTTGTTAGGCCAAAAAGGGAGGAGTGGAAGAATGGATGGGGTAGGTAGGAGAATGTAGTCAGGAATTAATTATATGTATCAAAAAATTAAGAAATGTAAGGGAAGGGGTGGGTCAAAGAGGAATGAAGATATTGAAAGGAGTAAAACTGATCAAGATGTATTATGTACATAAACCTGTTTGTTATATGGAAACAAAATCAATACATTCTTACAAAATTAAGAAAAGTGGGGGAAATAGTGGGCTGGACGTTATGGGTGAGAACGATGGAAGTGGTGACATTGACTAAGATGTATTCATAACTGCTTTGTTGAATGGTAATTCTTTTGTGTAAATATTGAAAGATAATAAAATAATTTTAAATTTATTAAAGAGCTCTTAGAAAATTAAACAAAACAAAACAAACCACTGAAATGTTCCTTAGGCAGTAAACACATAGTAACAGTTCCTAGACCTAAAGGTAGTCTTTTAAGGAATGATAGTTGATATACTCAAGAAACTATCAGTAAAAGGACACAAAGATATTTCCCACATCAAAATTGTGAATGTTATAATGATTATAACATTATAATGTTATAATGATTAAGCTCTTTTTGGGCTTTTTGCTCAACTTAAACTGAAATTTGGCAGAAAGTAAATAGTTGATATTTCTTACACAATCTCATTATGTACAGGTTGTTAAAATAACATCCAAAAATTGTTCAGAAGAGAAACATAGCATGTAGGCCCAAGGACAGGATCAGTAAGCCTCTAGTTTTTATTTAAAAGGTATTTGGTAAATATTAAACTGTCATCAAACTGTTTGTGTTTTACAATTTAATCATTTGATTATTGTCTAAGTCTACTGCGAACCAGATAAAGCCAAAGATTTGAAGTGCAGATGGGCCAAAATAATTGAGTGTTAATTTGAGGAATGTTGTGGTTCAGACCTCAATTATGTTACCAAAGTTCATTATGATGTGGATTGATTGTAATTATTGACAGAATCCAGTAATCTACCATATACTTTTTATTTCACCAGAGCATGAAAAGTCATTTTTTGGATCAATTAGCAAGCCTGAATAACTTTCTTATAATTAGTTTGGATCAATTAGGGGGATTGTGAATTTAAAAGGACTAGGACTTGAATTTAAAAGGAATTCTGATTGCAAAGCACTGTAAGGATAATTAAGTAATGTAAAGGTCCACTTCAGTACCATCAAGTACCTCAGTACTAATTCAGGATGGCTGAAAGACTGCTTTGGGTGACTTGGCATATGAGAAGGATAATACCTATGGAAAAATTATTGAAAATGTCAGTACATAATTTGCTATTTCTTTTACATGTTTGAACTAATAAAGCCCTTGCCAAGGGTGAAAGCATCAAATAATGTTAGATGTGCACAGCATCTTTGATAGTCTGACATTAAGATCTCAGACATAAAAATTATACAATAATTGTTTATCAGAGTAGAAGGCAAATATTTAACTTGCTAAACACTCTCTTGAAAGGAGCTTGCAGCTGGAAGGTGGCTCATATATGTAATCTACACAGGGAGCTGAGATATGAGGATTGTGTTTTGAAGTCCACGAGGAAAGTCCATTAGAATCTTATCTCTAATTAATCACAGAAAAAGCCAGAAATGGTGCTGTGGCTATAGTGATTGAACAAAAGTTGCTTAAGAATAGTGCCCAAGACCAGAATTCAAGCCCTAGGACCCACAAAATTAAAAGAAAAGAAAGGAAAAGAAAAATAGAAAGGATCTTGTAAGGACATTGTGAGACAGTTTTCAAGTATCCTATTTTCCTTGGATTTGGGAAAAGAATTGAGGTCATAAAAGATTTTGCTCTCAGTAGTGCTTGGGTATTATGCCTTACTTTGTATTATATGAACTCATAGAATAATGACCATTATAAACCATGGGATATATAAGGGCTTATCCTTGTAAGAATCTATTTCATTGCTTCAGATTTGTTGACATTTAATTTGTGTAACTCTTTCACAGAAAACATACAGGCCTTCTTAAAAATCATTTTGCTGTTTTAAAATGGACAAAAAGTTATCTCAATGAGAGAGTAAGTAGTGTATGAAAATGTGTAACAATGTCATAATGTTTTCACTGTGGTGAGTATAATGGAGAAAGATTTTGTAATGCTTTATTATCTAATGTTTTTCTCAGGGCCTACAAAATGCCTATACTGCTGTTGGACTTACCCTGGAAAGTCTGCCAAACTTCTGGAAAGTGCCAAGAACCTAAAACCTCCCGTCTTATGAACACACATGCAGAGGCCATATGTTGGAAACTTTGTATGAGCTTTGCTTACCGCTATCAATTATTTTACCATACTTAAGCTTGGAACTTAGAAAGAATTCTAAAGTCAGTAAACCAAGCATTTCTTCACAGAATTCATTAATATTCTTGTGAAAATACATGTATAATGCTAATATTGGCATTGACATGTATTTAACTTTGGGGTATAAAAATGCTATATTTCTCTGCTATATTATTGAATCATCTCTCTCTTATTTTTATTTGATTAGTTTAAATAACTCAAACAAGCCTAACCCAGTGTAGTACTTTTTTGTTTCTGTGATTTTGTTGTTTTGTTATTTCATTTATCCTTTGCAGCTTTTTTCTCTTATGTATTTGCTTATATATTTAGTCCTGGAGATGAAACCTATAGTCTGTGCGTGCTTGGCAGGTGCTGTATCACTGAGTTATATGCATAGCCCCTATTTCACCTACAAAAATGTCTTCACATGACAACTTGTACTTCTCATTGCTGCAACTGGTCCACCTGTATCCTTATTGGGTGGGGGGGCGGAGGGAGGCTGGGAAGGGATGTGAAGGGTAAACAAAGGAGGAGGCTACAATGCTTGATAGGAAATGTACTCATTATCTTGCTCATGTAATTGTAACCCCTCTGTACAGTATTTTCGCAATAAAAATATAAAAATTTAAAAAAATAATAAAAAAATGTCTTCACAGTTTAGCATATGATATGACTCCTTTTACAATGCTCCATTGTATTCATGCTGTAAATTTTCTATATTTGTTAATCTGGATAAGGTTTGTGCTTTAATTATGACTTATTAATATTGATTTATTAATTATAACAAATGGACCATACTAACAAAAGAAGGCAACGAGAAAACTAGGCTTGGGGCATATAATATTTGTCTTATTATTCTAGTATTTTCCATAAATCGAAAAATTATACACTCATTTACTAAGAGTAACTTAATGTTTTAAAATGTTATTCCTTTTTAGAATCCTAATAAATGAAAAATATCTTGATTTCTCCTTCTATGTTTAATGCATCAACATTCCCTATTAGCTATGCTTTGTAAATGCTTTCTAAATTCAAGTATAGCTTATCAGTCTCATAGTTATGTACCCTATTTCCAGATCATCATCACTTCTGGGTTACATTCTTCATAGTCTTTTCTTGCTACACAAATACAAAATAACTTTATGTTTTAATGTAAATTGAATAATAATACTTCCTTGAACAAAGGTCTTTGATGCCTTTCCACCACAAGTTTAAAATTTGAACACCTTGGGCTGGGAAGGTGGCTCAGTGGTAGAGTGCTTGCCTTGCATGCATGAGGCCCTGGGTTCGATTCCTCAGCACCACATAAGCAAAAAGAAAAAAGCTGGAAGTGGCGCTGTGGCTCAAGTGGTAGAGCGCTAGCCTTGAGCTGAAGAGCTGAGGGACAGCGCCCAGGCCCAGTGTTCAGGCCCCACGACTGGACCAAAAAAAAAAATTTTGAACACCTTTTTACAGTTTATAGAACTCTATACTATATGTCTTTTGTTCTACCACCCTCTGCCATATTAACTTATTCTCCTTCCAGTGAGCTTGTTGCTCACCATCAAACACAACAAGCAGTCCTTTGAGTGTTTCCTTTTATTTTCCCATAGATTGTCCCCCTAACTAGTCCCTTCTAATTATTTTTAGCTCTAATATTATTACTTCTTTAGCAGTTGTCCATATATGATGTTATTTATCCAAATTCTTCAATAACTCTATCATAGACTTATGTTTCACTTTCTTCATATAACTTGTTACTGTCTAAAGTTATATTATTTATTTATAACAGTCATAATGAGATTAGGAGTTGGTGACAGTTGAAACAAAACACATATGAACTTTTACTGAGGGAAATGCTATAATAGGAAATAACTACATGAGAATTGAAATCACATACAATACTTTAAAAATAAATTTATTATTTTCAATTATTTTTAAATAGTTGTATAAAGGGTTCCAGTTTAATGTCAATTTATGTTTATGATGCATCTAGATCAGAGTCACCTCTTTCATCATGTGTCTCCTATATCTCCCAACCCATCTATCCCCTGAAGTTTTCTAATTCCATTTTCACATATGAACATTGAATATTATGAGTGCATTCTCACACCATTCCTCTCTCCATTTATTCACTCATCCCCTTAACTATTCCTTAGATAAGACATAATTCCTGACAACTTCTAACCCCTGTTTTGTCACCATCATAGTGATGCTTCATTTAATTCTTTCCAGTTTCTCTATTGTAAAATTAAAGCAAATATAAAACTTAAACAATGGGGAGATTGAGAATTAAATGAGATAATGCATATCTCATGCAGAATATAGTAAATAATAAGTTTTATTTTTCATATCATAGTATCTCATGTGGTAATTCTCAGACTTTTTCACATGAGATACTGTGATGTGATATGACATCTGGGGGTGTAAGATATTGTATATTAATCAAACACCTGAATTGATTCAAATGGCTATGGTCTACAAGTCACCCATATAAAAGGTGATGCTAGAGGTGCCAGATTTTAATCATGACTGTGAATTAACAAGTGTATGGTAATCTATAAAAGATGAGAGGTATTTTAAATCTTTTTGACTTCTTAAAAAGGTCATAGAGCCTTTTATTTTCTCATCTGTGAATCTGTCATAGCCAATATTACCACTATCATGTATCATCTATTCAGAAGAATACTACTTGTATAGAATTGGGAAGTTTCCATAACATTTCTAGTATATTGAGAGCTTTAATGGGGGAAATTCCAGTAATATGAGTGATGATATGGTCTCTGTATGTACAGAAATCGATGTCTTCTTGACAAATAAAAAGCAAGAATGAATTCTAATACACTTTATCGTGTGTGTGTGTGTGTGTGTGTGTGTGTGTGTGTGTTGAGTCTATTTCTTTTGAGTAACTACCCTCATCATTTGTAATAATGGAAGATGTTGATTGAAAATTGAAATGTCAGTCAAACTGGTAAAATGTCAATGGAATTCTAAATTACCCTTTTTAATTTGGGGCTTAAAATGTTAGTCATTCCACACCTTTCCTCCTGAAACAGACCTGGTGGGTAAAAACATCAGGTTGAACGTCATTGTATTTTTCTCACCACAGGCTTCCAGGTGTTCATCCTTATTGACAGAGATTCTTTGTTTGGAAGCTGTAATCAATTATTTCTTCACTTGATTTCACTTCTGCTGTTTTTGAGGCAGTTGTTGATAGAATAATCACTAAGTAATTACAATTGTTTTCTAGAAGAGTCTCACTTCCTAGCATTTCTCATCACCAAGAACTTATTTAAACAAATATCTTCTCAGTCTTATGGGCATCCCCTTGAGTAGAAAGTCAATAAATGAAAGGAGGAAAGAAGAAGGCTAGAATCCTAGTACTATATATATTGTGCATGCACACACACACATGCACACACACACATACACACACACACACACACACACACACATATATATATATATATATATATATATATTGCTATATATTGCTTTGTCTACAGTAGTGAAGAGGATGAATTTTACCAAATGTATCAGATATAAATTTCACATTGGCTCTAAATTCCATATTTCCCAGTACAGTTATAGAATATCTTTTTTTGGTTGTGGGGGCTGAAATCTGGGTCTGAGTTCCATCCCTCTGCTCTTCAGCACCCTACCATTTGAGCCACAGTGCCACTTACGGCTTTTTTCTGGTTATGTGCCTGATGCATACGAGGCAGGCACTCTACCACTGAGCCAACTTCTCAGCCCAATTATAGAATATCTTTAGTGCTAAGTTTACTTCATTCTGAAAAATAATCTCTTATATCATTTTAGTGCTGAATAAATGAAATTATGCATAGCAACATAAAATTCTACTCAATACACAATTACTACCTTATAAAATCTTCTTTATAAGATATTCTTATCTCTTTTTCAATTTTTATTTTTATTATAAAGGTGATGTACAAAGGGGTTACAGTTACATACATCATGTATTTATATTTCTTTTTGAACAGTGTCACCCTCTCCCTCAATTTCTCCTAGTTTTTTTCCCTCACAATCCCCTCACACCTAAGTTCTATATTTCATTTCCAACATAGTGTGTAGAGTTCAAGCTCCATGACCAACAATAGAAAAGCAAAAGCTGACACAGTATCTAGTGAGTATCATTGTTGAATAAGATCATCCCATGGTTTCTGTGATTATCCTCCTTTAAATACATTAAAAATCCAAGGCTCAGACATCAATACCAGTCCAAGCAAGGTGACATACATGAAGATCTTGCAGTTGTTTTCCCATTAAAGTATCAATTAAACTATCTGAGGTTATTTTACCCATAAAATCTGTCATTGTAATGCAGCATATTAGTAGTTTAAAGGATTCCAAACACTTGATGATCACAATAGTCATGGAGACATCATTTGGCAGAATTCAACACATTTCCACAATAGACTCAAAAAAAAATCTGAAAAGTGTAAAATATTCTTAACTGATAAATATTGTTTATAGAAATTTTACAGTTGGGGCTGGAAAGGTGGCTCAGTGGTAGAGCGCTTGCCTTGCATGCCTGAGGCCCTGGGTTCGATTCCTCAGCACCATATAATCAAAAAAAAAGCCGGAAATGGTGCTGTGGCTCAAGTGGTAGAGTGCTAGCCTTGAGCTGAAGAGCTGAGGGACAGCGCCAAAGCCAAGAGTTCAGGCCCCACGACCGGACCCCCCCCCCAAAAAAAAAGAAATTTTACAGTTAACTTCAAACTTAAAATTGAAAGATTGTCTTTCCCACTTAAGATCTGCAAAACAGAAGCAAGATAAATATATCTGCTTTTACTATAGCCAATGAACATTATACTAATAAATGAGTTCAACAGAATATATAAGGTCACCATACAAAAATGAATTAGATTTTGATACACCAACAATAAGCAATATGAAAATGAAATTCAGACAACTCATTTAAATTAATATAAAAAGAATATAAAATGCCTGGAAGCACATTTTACAAGAATAGTGTAAAACTTGTGCAAATAGTCTCTGACTTACACTAGTCTGACCTATAATATCTTTTTGAGCTGGTCCTGGGGCATGAACTCAGGGTCAAGGCAATGTTCCTGAACTTCTTTTGAATGACAATCCTCACATCTCAGCCTCCTGAATAAGTGAATAATTGGCATGAGCCACTAGAACCTGGTTAATACTTTAACCTATGGTCATTTTAAAGAGGTACATGCTTGGTAGAATCCATATCTTGAATGATTGCAAATTCTGATAGTCTTCTGTTAGTTATATGAGGGATGATGCTTTCTCACAGTGCTGGGCAGAAGCAGAGATTTGCAGTGAGGCTCCCACTCACCCATCAAAAGAGGATATTATCCATACTCTACAGTGCACTCAGTTGCTAGAATATGTTTGATACATGATTCAATTCATTTTTTGTAGCACTGAAGATTGAAATCTGACTCATATTTGTTAGGCAGGTTCTGTATCAATTGAATCAAGCCTCCAGCCCCTTTTTGCACTGATTTATTTTTTTTGGTCAGCCGTGGGGCTTGAACTCTGGGCTTGGGCGCTGTCCCTCAGCTCTTCAGCTCAAGGCGATCGCTCTACCACTTGAGCTACAGCACCACTTCCAGTTTTCTGGTGGTTTATTGGAGATAGGAGTCTCACGGTCTCTCCTGCCCGGGCTGGCTTTGAACCGTGATCCTCAGATCTCAGCCTCCTGAGTAGCTAGGATTACAGGCGTTAGCCACCAGCACCTGGCTTGCATTGATTATGTTTAATCATACACTTAAGTGTGTAAGCTAAAGTGACAAAACTCTTAGGATGAATTATGCTAGTACATTTTCATGACCTTTGATGAGTCAAAGCTTTCTTAAAATACAAGTCAAAGTGAAAGTGACAAAAGAACAGGGAAAATTGGAACTTACCAAATTAAAAACAATCTTTTGTACCCTTGTGGAAAAAGTAATCTCTTGAAAGGAAGTTGAGTATATTATCTAGTCATATATCAAAGACTTTCCCCCAGAATAGAAGCAACTCAAATAACTGATAGAATAAAGATACAAGCAGTTCTGTAAAGAAGATAAACAAGTAACCAAGAATCCATGAAATGATGATTAACATCATTGTCAGTTGTAACATCTTCCTGGGCAGACTGATTTTAATAAGATCTTGAAAAACTAAAAATTAGTCAGCAAAAGGAGAGAGTAAGACATCATGTGTAGAAGAGACACTACAAGCAATAGCATAAAGTTAGGATGATTGGTATGCTTGTACAATGCACCATTTGGGTCAAATTGGTAGCATTAATAGGTCAATTCCTATTATTAAAACTACAGGTGTGTACTGTACTCATTTTGAAGAGTTCTGAGAAATATCGATTTTTAAAATAAGACTTAAGGAGCCTATAAGAGTTTCTGAGAAGCCATAAATAAGAGCAGCCTCATGTTTTGGAAAGGTAACTGTGATTAACATGTAGTGTGGAGCTGGTGGCAGAAAGCCAGATAGGAATCTAATCTAATACCCTTATTGAGCTTGAGCTACAATAGATGAAAGGACAAATGTGCAGAAAGTTACTTAGAACAGAAAAAGAATCCTTTTGTTGAAGACATGTGCACACCAGTCAGTTCCATTTAGGCTGGTAAGAGTAAAATAAGAAGAGTGGAGAATCTCAGGAAGACAAAGAAAGAGGAAATTTGAAAAATGAAAATAGTGACCAGTAATTACACAAGGATCAAAAAATAATAACAAATTAATAGATTTAGTGGTCAAAAGTTATTTCAAAGTGGAAATTTCAAAAAGAACTACGGACAAAAAATTGAAAACATTTATAAAAGTAAATTTAAAATTATTTTACAGATTCTACTTCTTATGTTTGTATAGATTTATAATAATTCAGATATTTATTAAATTGTCACTAGGGAAATAAATGCAATACAATCTACTTACTCTCCAATAGCATTTTAATTATATATGCTAAGACATTTACTATGCTTTCATGTAGTGAAAAGTGGTTTAAAGAGTGTCATGAAGATCACACTTGACTTCAGTGAGTTAAAATGATTGCTTTTTAATTATGTGAAAATAACTTATGCATAGGATTCAATGAACAAATACAAAGAGCTCTGAGGAAAACAGAGGGCTCTAAGGGGTTCAACCACCACTTGCAGCAATGTCAACTTTGGCTGGAGGATCATTATCCTCCTTTTTTTAAATCATTACCCTTGTCAGAACAACTAAAAACAGTCTCTAGTGTCAAGTCTAAACGGTAAATTGACTCCAACTCACTTCCAGCCTAGTGTCACATGTCTCTAGCTACACTTATAGGTAGTCCAGACCATTAATATATGAACTCTACTCCAGTTTCTATCTTATTACTGTTTGCTAAGCACTTAACCATAGTTCAAAAATGCAAAAATGGGGGTATTGGATGATTGAAAGTGCTTTCAGACTGCTCCTGAGAATTTCCTCGTGAAATAGGAGTCTTGAGAATAAGACAAGAGGAGCATCAGACTGTAGAGCCTCCTTAGTAAATGGCACTGTAATGTTTTTGAATTTCTCAAATTTGGGAATCATTTCTTGCAGTCAATGGGATGGAAGTAAAGAGGACTATATTAGCACTATATTGTATAATCATTTACATGATCATTTTATACACCTGAAATTGAATTGGAAGCTCTCTGGGGGGTGAAGATAAAGGGACAAATGTAATTCAAGGCCAGAGAAGAAAAACTGTCCCTTGCAAAGAATGTTGACACACAACTTTGCCATCATCAGCACCATTTGAGCTGACATAATAATGGACAAATTCATTTCAGAATGATAGAAGGGAATGAAATGACGATGTGTACCATTTATCTTTGGTCTCTCAAGAAATTCAATGCTGATTTCTAGTTAAACATGGTGAAGTGAACATGCATTAAACTATGCTCCCTCTATATAGAACAGAAAAGACATGAATCCACAAGGAAGGGGCTGGGAAGGTGGCTCAGTCGTAGAGCGCTTGCCTTGAATGCATGAGACCCTGGGTTCGATTCCTCAGCACCACATAAGCAAAAAGAAAAAAAGCTAGAAGTGGCGCTGTGGCTAAAGTGGTAGAGCGCTAGCCTTGAGCTGAAGAGCTGAGGGACAGCGCCCAGGCCCAGAGTTCAGGCACCATGATCGGACCAAAAATTAAAAAAAAATTAAAAAAAATCCACAAGGAAAAGGGAATCACTTTGCAGACAAGGTATTAGCATGCTTTTGAAAACTGGAAAACCCATAGGTGAATAGGTAAGTCATAGCAGAAAGGAGAAAAGTGAAACACAATTCCAAGGAACAGGACAAATATTGTTGTGAGAAACAGGAATTCAATAGAAGCTAACATACAAGCTAACATGTGCTTCATCAATTATGTTGAAAGTCTTTTTAAGAAGGGAATTGACTGCTACCAGAGCTCTAATATATACTCCCCTTCATACCAAACACCTTTGATCAGAAAACTTATGATTTGTTCTCTGAGGGAGATTAACTAGTGGCATTTGAATTGGAGAAATGGAGGCATGCCATGTATGTGTTCTCATACTGATAACCAAAGGAGTGGGGCAATCTCCACACTAAATGTATAGAAATGTGCAACACAAAATTACAAAAATGAAGTCATGGAAAAAAAGCATCTGGTAAATCCAAGCACACAAGAGGCTGAGGCAGGAAAATCACAAGTGCAATATGTTCAGACACTGTCTCAGAAAACAAAAACAAGGAGACAGAGAGTGTGTTAATAGTATTATGGCATAAATATTTTTAAGAGTTGGAAAATAAAGTTTAATAATAAATTTTGTATTGATTCCCAACTTAAAAGTCTATAATGAGTAATTACAAAATAGGGTACAGGGACATTTTAAAATATTTTATGTCTCAAAATTCTACCTCCCATATGGGAGGTAGATGTGAAACCAAAATTAGTTTAGAAACCAAGTGAGAAAAATACCAGGAACAGTGGGTTCAGTGGAAGAAAAGTAAAGTTAATTCAAAGGATGGTATAAAACTTAAGTTCTGAATGAGCCCTTCAAAGCAGGCTTAGAGGCTATAGATCAGAAGAGCATATGAGGGCAGAGTTGCTGAGAAAATAACAGCAAGAAGAAAAAGAAAGAAATATATCTCATAACCTCTTGGCACATATGTGAAGAATGTTGTTTGATGATACTCAGTTTGAACTCAGGGTCTTGTGCTTGCTAGGCAGGAGCTTTACTACTTGATCCATGCCTCCAAGGTTTTTGTGATTGAATTATTTCTCAGATAGAATCTTATGATTATGTTTTTACCCAGGACAGCATCAGACCATGAACCTTCTACCTATGCCTCTTTCCCATGCAGCCCACATTACAGAAGTATGTCCCTGAGTCCAGTTTGTTTTTTGAGATTGCATCTCATTAACTTTTTCACCCTGACTGGTTTCAAAACACAGTCATCCTATTGTCACTTCACAACTAGCTGTAATTACAGGCATAAACCAATACATTCAGACTACTGGAGGATTTTTATTCCTCTGTTAGAAAATTAGCCACTAAATCATGTATGTTAATGGAAATGAAAACAGTTATGTGTAGTTCCAGGTAAAGTAAAAATTAGAAAAAAGTAATCATAGAATACTATATTATTTGGTGATAAATTATATAATCCTAAAACTGTAAGTATTGAATATTTATTAAACCAAATTCAATATGCAAATCATGGCAAAGAGAGAGTGAGAAGTGTGTGGAAAATGTGGGGTTATCTGAAACTGATGAGTCTTCATTCTCTTCAGCAAGTAAATAAAACAAATTTTAAGGAGCAGATTATAAGCATAATATTTACAATTGTGGAGTTATATTCCAAGAGAAATAGCTATATTAGTAGAGAGAGAAATCTGGAATGTAGAGGAGAGGGGCAGGGAACTAATTTGTTCTGCAAATATGTTGCATAGATCTATGGAATTTGAAAGTAAACATAGTAATAGAATTTAAAGTATAATTTCTAAAATGCAAAGTAAAGATAAATAAAACATGCGTTTTAATAAAAACATCTGATTCTCTAATGGAAAGGAATAAGATAAATACAGATTTGCATTTACCTCCTTTGCATAGTCCTTTCTCCTATACTGCATGGAACTACTCTTTGTGTGAAGGTGACCTTGAAATCAATAGCTAGTTCTTACTTGAAAGTATTGCATTGGGGTGTTGCTTGACCTCAGAATATGACCTATGAATGGAAAGCAATGGGATATCAAGCATGCATGTTGTTTCTTTAGACAGCAAGCACTCCTTTGATGTTGTGGCAAGTAATGGACCATTAGCCAGAAATTTCATTTATACAACATCTTAATGTTCAACCAGTCATGTTAAAAAATGTCTCTGATCAAGTTGATGGTGCTATTACATTTTTTGTTGTTGACATTGAGAACCCATCATAAACTTATTTTCTGGCATGAAAGAAGCTGGCTCCTCCAAGGAAAAGCACTGTTGTTCTTTAGAAAATTTAGAAGTTTTTATAACTAAACTCAAACATCATTTAAGGAATTTATTATTTATTGTTTGGAGTACAAATTTACCTAAAATAAAATTAGGTGAAACGTCATTTTTAAGGCTTTGAAGAATTGCTCTTACATGGTGAAAGAAAAATTTTCTTCTGAATCATTTATTTGTGCTCCACTCTGCTCCGTGTTTCAAATGAGATTCAAGAAATTCTTTTTAGTTGGGTACCAGCTAGGCTATAATCCTAGCTGTCCAGGAGGCTGAGATCTAAGGATCGATGTTTCAAGCTAGCCTGGGCAGAAAAGTCCATGAAGACTCATCTCCAATTAACCACCAAAAAGAAAAAAGCCTGAAGTGGATCTGTGGCTCAAATGCTAGAGATTTAGCCTTGAGAAAACTTAATTCAAGGACAGTGCCCAAGCCCTGAGGTTAAGCCGCTGTACCAGAAAACGCAGACACAGACACAGACACAGACACAGACACACACACACACACACACACACACACACACACACACACACATTAACTTGAAATGACTTATGCTAAAAGACACATGGACAATTGGATTATCAAAGCAAATAACTAGAGTTCTATGACAGAACTGGGAAAAGTTGACAAGGTAACACTTAAATATGATCCTTATAATGACTATATTTTCTGAGCTAAAAATTGTGACGTGGTACAAATGGTGAAGGGGCACTCTTTTGTTTAAAAATGTATTTACAGAAAATTTCTTAATTTTACAGGAATTAAGAAGTGAGGGAAGAAGTGGGATAGAAGGGATGTGTGAAAATGTTGAAAGGGTGACATTGATCAAGATACATTTTAGTCATAAATTTCATTGTTAAATGATAACTCCTTTGTACAACTACTCAAAGATAATAAAATATAAAATATAGAAAGTTTCAAAAGGGTAGAAAATAAAGTGTTTGCATGTGTTTGTATATAAGTATATATATATATATATATATACACATCAAGATGTTTCCTGGATATCATGTATATATATGTATATATATATATGTATATATATATATATATATATATATATACATCAAGATGTTTCCTGGATATCATGTATATATTTTGCCAAATAAAAACAAAGAAATAGAGCATCTAAGAGATGGTTCTGTTTACATATCCATCTCCCTTTGTCTAATACATTGTGTTGATCAGAGGTATACTAAGTCTTCTGTCTAATGTAAGGAAGGACCTAATGTCCTTTAGTTCACTCATGTATTTATTTGTCCATACATTTAATCAACATTAATTATCACTAATTCTCATTTCTTACATTCTCTGTACTTGGCTAGTATGTGGGGATGGAGGAATAAATTTGTCTTTTTTCCCTTCCCTCAAAGACTTCACAGAGCAGTAATGAGGTAATAAAACATAATTGTTACTATTTATTAAGCTCATAATCTGCACTAAGTACTTTCTATACATCATATCAATTCACCTGCACAAAAATCCCATTAAAAAGTCTGTACAATTATTTTATAAGTATTATGAAGCGAAGGTACAAGGGGGCCTTCAGGTCAGAGAGTATTGGAGACAGAATTCAAATTCAGGCAGTGGGTGCCCCAAATCATGCTCTTACGACTATATTCTACTACCTCTCAAAACACCTGAAATCATGATGTCTAGTTCCTTTGGAAAATGTCAGATAAGACTGAAAGAACTGAAGGATGTTACTATTTTATTAATGATTTCAAAGACAACCACAGACACGTATATTGAATTTCTGTGATATAAACAAATATGGTACCAGGAAAAGACTAGAAAAATATCCTATAATTAGATAGTGTCTTTTTGCCTACACATAAGTAGAAAGATGAAAAGAAAACCCCACATCTTATTCACACTTTATCAAACTGTCTGAAATAATATTTTTGACAATGATTAGTTTGAGACAAAACCTTGCTCTTTCTTGATAGTAAGCAGGTATTTTGTTATTATCCTGAGTGGAGCTATTAGATGACTCTCTTCCCTATGTGCAGGCTTGGAATGATTGAGTGCTGTTATGATATGGGTAAGGGATAATGGCGTAAAGTTAGAGTTGGCACAACTTGCCTGTTTTCAAATGCTTCATAGAATTTATTTTAAAATTTTATTTTTATTATCTTTAGTTGCACAAAGGGGTCGCAATCAAACATGCCATATGTGTATAATACATCTTGATCAACTTCACCCCTTTCACCATTCTCCTTAATCCCTTCCAACACCACCTATACTGTAAAACACAGAAGTCATAAAAAATTGTCTAAATTTCACTTATACTTATCCACTGGATTACTCATTGCTATATATTTTGTAATAATAGCAAAAGATTAAAAGATGTCCTTCCAAGTGCAATTGGTTAGGGAAATACATGTATATCCAAAGCAGATACAGAAACAATGCAAATATAAATGATGGATAGATGGGCAAGAGCAACCATAGAATTCTCCAATTTATTTTGAACCACATGAAAGAACCGCCATTCAAACTATGAAGGCATCAAAATACTAATTACCTCCATGAAAATACTACCTATGAATATAATTGTTTGCAGTAAGTATTGTGGCTTGGTGGTAAGATCCTTAATTTTGAGTTAGAATATTTGTGAAGAGATAAATTAACATTAGAGATTATTAAGACTTGTTAGGAAATAATAAGCATTGGTCTAAAGACACTTTCTGAGATGAATTTCTGGCTTTCCAGTAACTAGTCATGGAATAAATCATATAATGCATGTTAATAATCATAAGGCATAGAGTAAATGCTCATTACAAAATATACATTTACATTTAAACAACATGGTAGACAGCAAAACATTCTATATAGGGTCAACTTCAGAGCATGCAGTTCAGGTTGAAATTTAAGTAGTGATTCTCATATGTGAGACTAAGTTTGGGGTCAAAAGCCTTTTCTAGACAGCATGTATTCATCTTCTACCTGAGTTCCTGCTCTAGATGTAAGTTAATGCTTTTTACTACCACCTTTCAAGTTGACAAATAATTTTCTGGAACTTGACAAGGGCAGCTATTTCCATCAGGTCATGTTAGTCAAATAAGTATAGTTCATCCTTGCTCCTGACAAAATCAGTTTGATATTCCATAATGATTGGGGTAGCTGTCAACAGCAAATTGGGTGAGTATACATTTTTGATGTTGAATGACAACTTGAGAGATATAGGGAAACTCTGCTCTACTTTTGCAATTTTTCTGTAAATCTTTTTTTCAAAATAAAAATATAAATAAAAAACAAATATAGTAAAATATTGCAAATGATACCCAAGCTTACTTGCATCTAAGAAATTTACTGACATATCTGAATTGAATATAATGTATGCAATACTTCTAATCCATAAAGTACACTTGTACTTTTCTCCTTTCCTGAAAATTTAGAGGGGAAAATGATAAAACTATGATATCAGTTTCTTACTTTTCAAATACTGAAGAAATCAAGAATTCTTTTTAAAAGTATTTTTTTCAGTAAGCAAGTATTTCCTTTAGTGAGACTAGACTGACTTTTCTTGGTATTTTTGATAACTTGATATATTTTAAATTTTTTTTTGCTTTCCCAAAGCCAGTAACAGTGTAAATGAGATCAGCTAATCAGTGATAAGGAAAATAATTGCTGTAGTTTTCAATAATAGTTTTCTTTTTGTAAGTGAAATTTTATTCAGGTGTATCAGAAGTAATCAAAATACTGTCATTTACATCAATAGATATGGACAAAACCATGATTTAAACAAATGGAAATCACTGATATGGATAAAAACTCATTAAATTCAAGCAGTATCTACTAACTGTGTGAAATTTTCCAAGTATTACTGAGGGGTTTTTTTTTCAGAAGGTAATTTCAAGTTAATAATAATAACAATAAGAACAACAGCAAAAAGTTCTTCATTTGCAGTTATATCCTTGAGTTTAATTTAATTAGAAATGTTGAATAAACAATTTCACCTGTGTGTATTCTAGGATCGCATCATATGTAAAGGTAAAAAAGAAAGGGTGGATGGGGATGCAGTTAAAATGAGGCAGATAAAATGAGGCCTACTTAATATGAATCACTCTTTCTCCCAAGGATATTGAACCCAAAGCCTCCTATTCAACTCTGGTTACTTTCCTTGCTCCTTAGCTAATACCCTATTATTCATATAAGTGATAGGCTGCTAAGTCTTCCTGTGCATCTATGATGAAAAAAAAACTGATACTACAGATTCCTTTTTTATTGTAAAGATACTGTACAGAGGGGTTATAGTTACATGAGTAATGAGTACATTTCCTATTGAACATTTTACCCCTCCTTTGTTTCCCCCCTATTATCCCTTCCCTCTTTACTTTCCCAACTCTACCCTACTCCCCAAAAGTTGTAAAGATAGTTTTCAACATAGTGTATTGTACATCTCATTGTTACAATGGGTCAATCTGTATCCTTGTTTCAGCATTTTATTTCCTATCCCCTTCCCAAATTAGAAATCGGTTTTGCATCTCTGAAATAAATTCTGTTTGATCATAATGTGTGATTTTTTTGGATTAGTTGTTGAAGTCTACTGGTCAAAATTTTGTTGAGAAGTTTTACATTGTTGTTCATCAAAGAAATGTGTCTATTATTCTCTTAATTTGATGAGTCCCTTTCTGGATGTGGGATGAGGGTTCTGATGGCTTCATACAAAAAGTTTGGTAGTGAACTTCACTTTCAATTTCATTGAAGAGTTGGAAGAGTATTGGTGTGAGTTCTACTTTGGAGGCCTTGTAGAATTCAGCTGTAATTCCATCCAGTCCTGGGCTTTTCTTGGGTGGGAGGTCTCTTATTGCTGTTTCTATTTCCATGTTTGTAAAGTTGTTTTTAACTCATCTTGGTTTAGTTTGGGCATGCCAATATTTGCTAGAAATTTGTCCCTTTCTTCCAGATTCTCAAATTTCTTAGTATATAAAGGATTGAGAAGTATTTCCTTATAATGTTCTAAGTCTTGCTTGTTTCTGTGGTGATGTTTTCATTCTCAC
Organism: Dipodomys ordii; assembly: GCF_000151885.1. Lineage (NCBI taxonomy): Eukaryota > Metazoa > Chordata > Mammalia > Rodentia > Heteromyidae > Dipodomys > Dipodomys ordii. The sequence continues at coordinate 8,034,601 of NW_012267304.1, forward strand.
ATCTGAGTTTATTTGAGTGTGTTCTCTTCTTTTTCTGGTAAAATTTGCTAAGGGATTGTCAGTTTTGTTATTTTCAAAGAACTATCTGTTTTGTTGCTTCTTTTTATGGGTTTTGAACTCTAATTCATTTAATACTGATTCAACTTTAATAAATTGTTTCCATATATTGATTGGGGTTTGGCTTGATGGTCTTTTTCAAGGAGCTTCAGGTGCCTCATTAAATTGTTGGTTTCAGATCTCTCCAATTTATTCACGAAGGGACTCAGAGCTATAAACTTGCTTCTGAGTACTGCTGTGCTGTGTCCCAGAGGAGTTGGTAATAGGTTTGTTCATTTGTGTTAAATATCATAAAATATTTTTATTTTAATACATTTTTATTGTAAAAATGTTGTACAGAGGGGTTAAAGTTACATGAAAATGGTAATGAGTACATTTCATAGCGACCATTGTTACCTCCTCCTTTATTTTCCCTTACTATCACTTCCCTCACCATCTCCCCAACTCACCCCGACCCCCCCCACACAGACATTGTAATGTTTGTTTTCAATGTAGTGTCCTGTACATCTCATTGTCACAATGAGTCAGACTGAATCTCCATTTAAGCGTTTTGCAATATCCCTTCCCCTCCACAAATTACAAAAATGTATACACAAGATGCAGAACAACGATATCAAATCCAGTGAAAACAGAGGTAACCATGGGGAAGAACCTACAATAGAGACAAAAGAATTACATAATGCATTGTAAATACATTAAAAACACTAGCAAGCAAGAAATAAAACCCTCTTGTGTCCCTGTAGCATACATTTTGCTTAACATTCTCTCATGTGCTCATATTTACATGGTCTTTGACCTTCTCTGCTTGTCCTAGACATGTACTAGTCACTGCAAACAAGGGATACCATGGGACCTATGTTTCTTTGGGCCTGGCTTACTTCACTTAATATGATTTTTTCCAAGTCCTTCCATTTCCTAACAAAAGAAGCAATGTCATTCTTTCTGACGGGGGCATAGAATTCCATCATATATAGATAGATAGACAGATAGATAGATAGATAGATAGATAGATAGATAGATAGATAGATAGATAGATATAGATATATAGAGATATAGATAGATAGATAGATATACCATATTTTCTTGATCCATTCATCTACTGAGGGGCATTTGGGTTGGCTCCATATCTTAGCTATGGTAAATAATGCTGGGATAAACATGGTTGTGCTGGTAGCTTTGGTATGACCTCTTTATGAGCATATGGGTAAATGCCCAAAAGTGGGATTGCTGGGTCATAAGGGAGCTCTGTGTGGTGTCTTTTGAGGAACCTCCACACTGCTTTCTAGAGGGGTTGAACAAGTTTATACCACCACCAACAATGCAGTCGGGGTCCTTTTTAGCCACATTCTACCCAGCATCTGTTGTTACTAGAGTTCTTGATTATAGCCATTATAGCTGGGGTGAGGTGGAATCTCAGCATTGTATAGATTTGTTTTTCTTGTATAGCTAGAGAGGATGAGCATTTCTTCACGTGTCTATTGGCCATTCTTATTTCTTCTTCAGAGAAGTCTCTCTTTAAGTCTATAGCCCATTTGTTAATTGGGCAGTTGTTTCTTTGAGGATTTGTTATTGGGGGATTGATTTAGTTTTTGAGTTCTAAATATAGTTCAGATACAAGACCCTTATCTGTTGTGTGATTTGTGAATATATTCTCCTAGGTGGTGGGCTTTCTATTGATCTTGCTAGCTATATCCTTTGTCTTGCAGAATCTCTGCAGTTTCATACAATCCTATTTGTCCATCCTTTCTTGATTTTTGTGCTTCTGGTTCTCTATTAAGAAAATTTCGGCCTGTGCCAAGGAGCCCTAGAGTTTCTCATACTCCTTCCTGTAAGGTTTTCATGGAGTTTGCTTTTATTTCGAGGTTTCTGGTACTTTTGGAGTTGATTCTGGTGCAGGGTGATATATATGGATCTAGTTTTAGTTTTCTACAAGTATTTAACCAATTTTGCCAGCAACATTTACTGAGAAGACTGTCATTCTTTCATTCTAGTTCTTTAGCATACTTGTCAAAGATTAGGTGACTATATGTCTATGGGTTCATTTCTGGGTCTTCAATCTTATTCCATTGGTCCTCAGGTCTGTTCATATGCCAGTACCAAGCTACTTTGATTACTCTGGCTTTGTAGTAGAGTTTGAAATTTGGAATTGATATTAGTCCAGCGCTGTTCTTTCTACTAAAGATTATTTTTTGCTATTTGGAGTCTTTAATTGTTCCATATGAATTTTTGGATTCCTTCTTCTATTTCACTGAAGAATGAGGATGGACCTGGCTTACTTAATATAATTTTTTCCAAGCCTTTCCATTTCCTAACAAATGGGGCAATGTCATTCTTTCTGATGGAGGCATAGAATTCCATTGT
>NW_012267304.1:8037682-8038277 GCF_000151885.1 Dipodomys ordii
GTTATGTTGAAAACGAACTTTACAACCTTGGTGGGGGGGAGGGGAGCTGGGAGGATTGGGTGGGGGGGGGCAGGGGGAGGATGGGAAGGGATGAGAAGGGGAAACAAAGGAGGAGGCTACAATGCTTGATAAGAAATGTACTCATTACCTTCCCCATGTAATTGTAACTCCTCTGTACAGTATTTTCACAATAAAAAATAAAATAAAATAAAAAGAGTGAGGATGGAGTATTTATAGGTATCACATTGAATTTGTAGATAGCCTTTGGAAGTGTCTACATTTTTCACCATGTTAATCCTCCCAATCCAGGAGCATGGGAGGTTTTTCCACTTGCTTAGTTCTGCTTTAATTTCCTGTTACAGTTTTTTAATGTTTTCATCATACAGGTCCTTCACCTCTTTTCTAAGTTAACTCCTAAATATTTTATTGTTTGTTGAACTGTGCCCTCTTCATTATTGGCATACAGGAAAGCCATTGATTTCTGAGGGTTAATTTTATACCCTGCTACTTTGCCAAAGTTTCTGATCAGCTCAAGTACCTTGGGAGTGCAGTACATGAGGTTCTTTAAATACAAGATCATGTCATTTGCAAAGAG
>NW_012267304.1:8038821-8044735 GCF_000151885.1 Dipodomys ordii
TTAGAAACACATGCATGAAAGAAAAAACATTAAAATACATATCTAAGGGTTCATTTTCCTGACATCACATTATCTGACCTTTTCCGCTTGACTCATACATATACTAGATATTGCAAATAAGGGAAACCATGGGACCCATTTTTCTTTGGTAGCTTTAACTTTTTGACATTAAGTATAATGCTGGCTGTAGGTTTGACATATATAGCCTTTATTATATTGAGGAATATTCCATGGATTCCTAGTTTTTCCAGAGCCTTTATCATAAAGGGATGTTGGATCTTGTCAAATGCTTTTTCTGCATCTATTGAGATAAACATGTGGTTCTCATCCTTGCTCTTGCTGATGTGATGATCTATATTAATTGATTTGCCTATATTGAACCAGCTTTGCATCCATGAAATAAATCCTGTTCGATTGTAGTGTATGATTCTTTTGATGAGTTGTTGATGTCAATTGGCCAAGATTTTGTTGAGAAATTTTGCATCAATATTCATCAAAGAAATGTGTCTATAGTTCTCTTTCTTTGATGAGTCCCTTCCTGGGTTCTTAAAAAAAGTGTTATAGTGAATTTTTGCTTTCAATTTCATTAAAGAGATGGAGGAGTATTGGTGTGAGTTCTGCTTTGAAGGCCTTGTAGTATTCAGCTGTAAATCCATCCGGTCCTGAACTTTTCTTGGGTGGGAGGTCTTTTATTGCTGCTTCTATTTTGATGCTTGATATGGGTCTGTTAAGTTGTTTTAAATAATCTTGGTTTAGTTGGGCGTGTCAATATTTGCTAGAAATTTGTCCATATCTTTTAGATTCTCAAACTTATTAGCATAAAGGTTTGAGAAGTATCCCTTTATTGGCTGTTTCTGTAGTGATGTTTCCATTCTCATCTCTGAGTTTATCTTTTTTTCTCATAAGATTTGCTAAGGGTCTATAACTTTTATTAATTTTTCCAAACAACCAACTCTCTGTTTCATTAATACTTTCTATAGTTTTTTTGAACTCTAATTCACTTAATTCAGCTTTAATTTAATTATTTGTTTCTGTCTACTGGATTAGGGTTTAACTTGTTCTTTTTCAAGGAGCTTTAGGTGCTTCATTAAATTGTTGGTTTCAGATCATTCCAATTCGTTGATGTAGGAACTCAGAGCTATAAACTTGCCTCTGAATACTGCCTTTGTTGTTTCCCAGAGGAGCTGATAATTTGTGCGATCAATTTTGTTAAATATTATTATCATTTGAATTTCCTTTCTAATCTTTTCCATGACTCACTGGGGGTACAACAGAGTGTTGTTCAACATCCACGTGTTACAGGATTTCCTTTGGTGGATTTTGACGTTGCGTTCTAATTTTATTCCCTTGTGGATTGAAAGAATGCAGCGTATAACTTCAATGTTTCTGAATTTGGACAGATTTGCTTTGTGACCTAGAATGCGGTCTATTTTGGAGAATGTTCCATTTGCTGCTGACAAGAAGATGCAATCTGATGCTGCTGGGTGAAATATTGGGTAGATGTCTGTTAAGTCTAGTTGATCTATGCAAATTTTAAGTTCGAAGATTTCTGTGTTGAGTTTTTGTCAGGATGATCTATCAAATGGGAGTAGTGGTGTACTAAAGGCCTCCACACTTAATGTCTTTGAGTCTATGTGCGATTTGAGGTATAGTAGTGTATCTGGATAAATTTTGGTGCTCCATTATTTGGTGAGTAGATTTTAGAATCGTAATAACCTCCTGAAAGACAGATCCCTTAATTAGTATGTAGTGACCTTCTTTATCAGTTCTCATTGATTTTAATTTGAAGTCTTTTTATCTGATATTAGGATTGCAACTCTCACCTGTTTATGGGGGCTATTTGGTAGATTTTATTCCAGCCTTTCACTTTAAAAATATGCTCATTTTTGTTGGCAATGTATGTCTCTTGAAGACAGCAGATAGAAGGATCTTGGTTTTTTATCCAACTGGACAATCTATGTCACTTAATTGGAAAGTGAAGACCGTTAATATTAAGGGTTAGGACTAAGCGGTGTTTGTCTGCCCCTATGTTTTTATCCATATTTTGGGGGGAAACTGTGCCTTGGCTGTTCTTGTTGTGATTACGTATTTCTCTGTTTGTGGACTGCTTCATTGTCTATATTCTGTTTTTATTGGTTTTCTTTTTTTACCCCTGTGGGTTTTTTTTTTGGGGGGGTCCCATCGTGGGGCCTGAACTCTGGGCCAGGGCGCTGTTCCTCAGCTCTTCAGCTCAAGGCTAGTGCTCTACCGCTTGAGCCACAGAGCCACTTCCGGCTTTGTTCTTTTTGCTTATGTGGTGCTGAGGAATCGAACCCAGGCCTAGAGAATGCAAGGCAAGTGCTCTAGAGCCAACTTCCCAGCCCTTTTGTTGGTTTTCTATATGTAGAATGTCTTTGAGGATTTTTTGAAGAGCTGGTTTGGTAGAGATATATTGCTTCAAATTTTCCTTTTTGCAGAAGTTTTTTATTTGTCCTGCTATGAATGAAAGCTTAGCTGGGTAGATTATTCTTGTTTGGTAATTATTTGACTTTAGGGAGTGGCATATCTCTTTCCAGGCCATCCTTGCTTTTATGGCATCTGCTGAGAAGTCTGAGGTAATTTTGATTGGATTACATTTACATGTGATTGTTCTCTTCTCCCTGACAGCTTTAAGAATTCTTTCTTTGGGGCTATTGAGCCGGTACAGACTGTAATGTGGCGGTGGGATGACCTGTACAGGTCTGGTCTATTTGGGGTTCTAAAAGCTTCTTGTATCTGGGTGGGCCTGTCCTTTTGTATATGTGGATAGTTATCTGCTAGGATTCTGCTGAATATATTTCTTAATCCATTGGCTTCCCTCTTGAGGCCCTCTTGTATACCTATTATTCTCAAATTAGGCTTTCTGAACATATCTTGTATTTCCTGCCTTGACCTGTCATGCTTCTTAGTTTTGTTATAAATAATTGTGTGCTCTTTCTCTATGGAGTCTAACCTATCTTCAGCCTCTGATATACTTTCTTTGGCCTCCTCTAATATACTTTGAAGGCTTTTTTACTTCAGTGTCTATCACCTTTGCTTCTTTCTGGTCTTTCTTAATGATGGCCAGCTCATTAAGGTTTTCTTTTAAGTCTTGAATAGATTGCCTTAGCTCCTGGAGTTGGTTATCAGACTTTTCTTTCTACTTTTTAATCTAGGTTCCTATTTTTTCATTAGCTTCTTTCTCCCTCTGCTGGATTTACTTTATCTTTTTATTTGTGGAGGCAATGAAGTCACCTATTAGCTTCTGGTTGGCCTCATTGTGTTCTCTGATAACCCTATTCAGGGTGTCCAATTTATCATTCATCAGGTTTACCGGCCATGCTTTTAATCTATCTTGAGCATTATCCTCTAGTTCATTCTGGGACTGCTGTGTAGGTTGTTTATGTGGAGATGGTGTTAGGGTTTGTTGATTGGCCATGTTCTTTGTGTTTCTCTGGTTAGTTCTACCCATTTGGAGACAAGAATCACACTGGTATGACAGTAGGACAGTCTTTTTTTTTTGATCGGAGTCAACTTGGTGTCATGTAGATGTATAGATCTTAGGGTTTCAAAGTTATGTGTAGGTATTTTCCTATTTAGCTCTCTTTTTCTTTGCTTGGAGAAGGATATTGTGTCTTTGAGGTTGAGATTATGTATAGTTGTAAATTTGGAGACAACCTGGGTTTGGCTGGTAAGTAGTCTGCTCTTAGAGTTAACAAGATGGGCCCCTTGTACTCAAAATAGTCAAACGGATCCAACTTTGTGGTCAAATATAGAACCAACTTTAAGTTGGTTCAGATATGAACTGTTAGGATCAATGGGCTGGAGAAGATGGAGAAGTGAAGGGTAAGGATTGGAGAGATATGGATTCAAGTTCAGAAGATAATTTGGCTGTAATGATGGTAGAGGGGTAAGAACAGCTTAGGGGAGAGGTATATGTATTAGGAGGAGAATAAAGACCTTGTTACCGAGTGGAAATGGTGTGTAAGAATTCAAAGAAAGTTATATAGGGAGTAGCTTAGAGATCAAGATGAAGGTAAGAAAAAAATTGTATATAAGTGTATTTAGGAGTCTTGCGGAGGTTAGGGAAAGATTATTCAGATATTATTTGAGAGTCACTTTAATCTAAGTTAACTCCTGTAATTATTGTTTACACACATGGAAGGAGGCCTTACTTTTTGTATCGATCTAGGTACGGTAGCTCTGAGTAGTAGTATAATGTGGAGAGAAAGGAGAAGGAGAGAGTGAGAGAAAAAGAAAGAAAAACACCCCTTACAAATTAGGAAATTAGAAAGTGGCAGAAAAAAACAAACAATAATGAAAAATAGAAGCTTTAAGTGGAATAGTAAATCCTAGATCACAATACACATAAGTAACACATAGAAATAAAAGCAAACAACAAATGATCATACATAAAAACTAACAAAACAAAACAAAAATAAGAATAAAAACTAAAAAATGGTTTTGTTAGGTTCTTTGCAGGTTCTTTAGCCTCCCTGTAGTCCTCAGAGCAGATTCCTGATAGAACCTTGTATGCCTTGCTCTAGTCCACTTTCCTTGTGGCTTGGTTGGGAACAGATGACCTTTTGATGGGAGAGGGTACCTGCTATCTATAGTCCCTCTCTCAGACCTAGTGGGAGGGAGTTTTGGGGGGATTGGGTGCCAGAGCTTTGGGGTCCTGCAGGGAATTGCCACCCAGGGAGTGGACCCAGTTGGGTTACTCACGAGGTCTGTAGTTGGTGGTGTGTTGGACCACAGAGCCTGTGCTCTGGTGGGTAAGATGGAATTGGCAGGTTCTCAGTCAGAGGGTCTGGGTGTTAGCAGGTGCAGATGGAGAGGTGTGGCTCAACTGATGCTGAAGTGTCTCCTCTGTGCCAGCGTGAGGAATCCTGGCACTGTGGGGGCCAGGTGGAGTTTGGTGCAGCAGGCTGGTGTTGGACTGTGGGGGGCCATGCTGGTCTGTATGTAGCAGAGGCGGTGGGAGGTGGCAGGCCAGCGGTGGGCAGTCTTGCGGGTGGCTACCTGCAGCTGCTAGGTGTTTCTGTGAAGATGCCTGTAGCACCTTGGTGGTGCCAAAGTTGTGAGAGCCTGGGGTGGCAGCAGGGAGGGAGCAGGTCCCAGCAGAGTGCCCAGTCAGCAGAGCAGTTGGGCTTCTAGAGCTTAGAGCAATGGATTGGCTGCAGCTGTGGTTTCTTGGGACCCTTGTGCAGGGTTGGCAGGGGCCCACGGGGATCCTACCAACTCTGCAGTCACAGGATGACTTTGGGGGCTTACCTGGTGGTGCTAATTTCTGGTGATTGTAATGGTGGTATTCCTGAGTTCACTCCTTCCCTGTAGCCGCCCTTGGGAGGGGGATTGTATTTCCTTTCTAATCTCTTCCATGACCCACTGGTGGTTCAACAATGTGTTGTGCAGCATCCATGTGTCACAGGATTTTCTTTGGTAGCTTTTAGTGTTGTATTATGTTTTTTATTCCATTGTTGTCCGAGAGAATGCAAGGCATAATTTCAATGTTTCTGAATTTGGACAAATTTTCTTTGTGACATAAAATGTGGTCTCTTTTGGAAATTTTCCATGTACTACTGAGAAGAATGTGTATTCTGATGCTGCTCAGTGAAATATTGTGTAGATGTCTGTTACTTCTACTTGGTTTATGCAGTTGTTTAGATCAGAGGTGTCTTGGTTGAATTTTTGCTTGGTTTATCTATCCAGCAGAGATAGTAGTGTGTAAAAGTCCCCAACAATGAATTTTTTTAATTTTATTTTATTTTATTTGTGGACATACTGTACAGAGGGGTTACAATTGCATGGGCAGGATACTTATAAATGCGTTAGAAACACATGCATGAAAGAAAAAAAGCATTAAAATACATATATAAGGGTTCATTTTCCTGACATCACATTATCTGACCTTTTC
>NW_012267304.1:8045220-8066186 GCF_000151885.1 Dipodomys ordii
AACATTTCTTCATGTGTCTATTGGCCATCCTTCTTTCTTCTTCAGAGAAGTTTCTCTTTAAGTCTTTCGCCCACTTATTTATTGGGCAGTTGTTTCTTTGTGGATTCCCAACAATGAATTTTTTTGGATATATGTAAGATTTTAAGGAAAGGAGTGTCTCTTGGATAAATTGGGGTTCTCGGTTATTTGATGATTAGATATTTAGAATTGTAATATCCTCCTAAAGGAGAGATCCCTTAATTAGTATGTAATGACTTTCTTTATCTCTTCTTGCTAATTTTAATTTGAAGTCTATTTTATCTGATATTAGGATGGCAATTTCCACCTGTTAATGGGGACCAGTTGTTTGGTAGATTTTATTCCAGCCTTTCATTTTCAGAATATGTTTTTTTAAGTTTATTTTTACATTATTTATTGTAAAAATGCTGTAGAGAGGGGTTACAGTTACATGAGCAAGATAATGAGTAAATTTTTTATTGAGCATTATTGCCTTCTCCTTTGTTTTCCCCCTACCATCCCTTCCCTCTCAACTCCACAACTACCTCCCCCCCACCGAAGTTGTAAAGTTTGTTTACAACATAGTGTTTTGTACATCTCATGGTTACAATATGTCAACCTGTATACTTCTGTAAGTATTTTGTTTTTCCTTTCCTTTCCCAAAATTAGAGAAGTGTATATATAAGATGCAGGGCACTGACATCAAATACAGTGGAAATAGGGTTTATACAATGGGGAAGGAATATACAAAGCAACCAAAAATCATATGGTACATTATAAACACGTTAGAAACAATAGCAAGAAAATAAAAGATATTTGTGTCCCTATCTTGGGATTCCTTTCTCTTAACATCATCTTATATGGTCATATGTGCAGAGCTTTTGGCCTTTTCTGCTTGCCTTACACCTGTACTAGTTATTACAAATAAGGGAAACTTTGGGATCTATGTTTCTTTGGGCCTGAATTACTTCACTAAATATAATTTTTTCCAAATCTTTCCATTTCCTAAAAAAATGGGCCAATGGCATTCTTTCTGATGGAGGCATAGAATTCCATTGTGTGTATACATATATTTACATATATACATATATGTATATATATAGTGTATGTATGTATGTATATATATATATATATATATATATATATATATATCATTTTCTTGATCCATTCATCTACTGAGGGGTATCAGGGTTGGTTCCATATCTTAGCAATTGTAAATAATACTGCAATAAACATAAATGTGCTAGTAGCCACAGTATGGCCTTGTTTGTGATATTTTGGGTAAATGCCAAAAAGTGGGATTGCTGGGTCATATGGGAGATCTATGTGGAGTCTTTTGAGGAACCTTCATGCTGGTTCCAAAGTGGTTGAATAAGTTTACACTCCCACCAACAATGCAATAGGGTTCCCTTCTGTCCACATCAGCCCCAGCATCTGCTGTTATTAGAGTTCTTGATTATAGCCATTCTAAGTGGGGTGAGGTGGTATCTCAGTGTTGTTTTGATTTGCATTTCTTTTATGGCTAGGGAGGTTGAGCATTTCTTCATATGTCTATTGGCCATTCTTATTTGCTCTTTAGAGAATTTTCTCTTTAAGTCTTTAGCCCACTTATTTATCATGTAGTTGTTTCTTTGAGGATTTGTTGTTGGGGATTTAATTTTTTGAGTTCTAAATATATTTTAGATATGAGACCATTGTCCATTGTATGGCTAGTGAAGATCTTCTCACAATCTGTGGGCTTTCTATTGATCTTACTATCTATGTCCTTTGCCGTGCAGAAGCCCTGCAGGTTCATGCAATATGCAAACATACACCACGATCAAAAAGGTTTCATCTCAGGGATGCTAGTTCCATATATGCAAGTGAATTAATATAATTAATCACATCAACAAGAGCAAGGATAAGAACCACATGGTTATCTCAATAGATGCAGAAAAAGCATTTGACAAGATCCAACATCCCTTTTTGATGAAGGCTCTGGAAAAACTAGGAATCCATGGAACATTCCTCAATACAATAAAGGCTGTATATGACAAACCTACAGCCAGCATTATACTCAATGGTGAAAAACTAAAGCCATTTCCTCTTAACTCAGGAACGAGACAAGGATGCCCACTCTCTCCACTAGTATTAGAATGCCTAGCTACAGCAATAAGACAAGATGCAGGCATAAAGGGGATCCAAATAGGGAAAGATGAAGTAAAATCCTCCCTTTTTCCAGATGATATGTCCTTGTATTTAAAGAATCCCATGTATTCCACTCCCAAATTACTCCAGCTGATTCGAAACATTGTAAAAATAGCAGAGTATAAAATTAACCCTCAAAAATCAATGGTTTTTCTGTATGCCAATTATGAGAAGAGCACAGCTGAAATCAGGAAAGGAACTCCTTTTGTAATAGCCTCACAAAAAATGAAATACCTAGGAGTTTACTAAAGAAGTGAAGGACCTCTATGACAAAAACTTTAACAACCTCAAAAAGGAAATCAAAGCAGAATTTAGGAAGTGGAAAAACCTCCCATGCTCCTGGAATGGAAGGATCAACTTCGTGAAAATGGCAATACTTCCAAAGGCTATTTAAAAATTCAGTGTGATACCTATCAACATTCCAACTTCATTCTTCAATGAAATAGAAGAAGCAATCCAAAAATTCATATGGAACAATAAAAGACCTGAATAATAAAAATGGTCCTTAACAGAAAGAACAGTACTGGACTAATATCAACCAAATTTCAAACTCTACTATAAATCCAAAATAATCAAAACAGCATGGTACTGGCACTAGAACAGACCTGAGGACCAATGGAATAGAACTGAAAACCCATAATGAACCCACACACCTATAATCACATAATCTTCGATAAGGGAGATTTAAAAAATGGAAGAAAGACAGCTTCTTCAGTAAATGGTGCTGGCAAATTTGTTATTCACCTGTAGAAAAGTAAAGCTAGATTCTTCATATCACCCTGCACCAGAATCAACTCCCAATCAGTCAAAGACCTAGGAGTCAAAGCAGATACCCTGAAAACATTACAGGAAAGAATAGGAGAAACCCTCGGTCTCCTTGGCAAAGGCCAAAATTTTCTTAATAGAGACTCAGAAACACAACAAATCAAAGAAAGGTTGGGCATAATATGTTTGTTTTTGAAGGCAGCAGATAGAATGAATTTGCTTTTTGATCCAACTAGACAATCGATATCTCTTAATTGGAGAGTTAAGTCCATTAATATTGAGAGTTAGGACTGAGAAGCATTTGGTAGTTCATGCCATGTTATCCACCTTCTTGGGGGCAACTGGATTCTTCCTATGATTATCTGCTTCTTTGTTGGGGGACCATTTCTTGACCCTTATCATGCTGTTGTTGTTGTTCTATGTGCAGGACATCTTTAAGCATCTTACATAATGCTGGTTTGGTGGATATATATTGTTTCAATATTTCTCTGCTGTGGAAGGTTTTTATTTGTCACTCTGTTATGAAGGAGAGTTTAGCTGGGTACAATATTATTGATTGATAGTTGTTTGTCTTTTCGGTGTGGCATACATCATTCCAGGCTCTTCTTGCTTTGATTGTCTTTGCTCAGAAATCTGAAGTCCTTCAGATTGTTTTCCCTTTATATGTGATTGATCTTTTCTGACAGCTTTAAGGATCTTTTTCCTGGTCTCTATAGATCCTGTGCCAATTACAATGTGACCTGAGATGTCCTGTTCTGGTCTGGTCTATTTTGGGTTCTAAAGAATTCTTGTATCTGAATGGGACTCTGTTTTAGCATGTTTGGGAAGTTCTCTGCTCATATCTTGTTAAATAAATTTCCTAGACCTTGCACTTTTTTCTGCATGCCCTCTTTTACACCCATTAATCTTAAATTATGCCTTCTAAAGGTGTCTTCTAAATGTTAAATAGATCTAGCACATTTCTTGGATTTGTCTTGAATACTTGTACGTCTTTCTCTATAATATCTAGGCTGTCTTCAATCCCAGTGATTTGATCTTCTGAATGGTCTAAACTACTGTCAAGAGTTTCTACTTTTTAATTTCCTTTCTTTCTAATTGGTCAGATTTGATGGCTTCACATTCTTTGTTATAGCTTTGTTTTAGATATCATATGGACTTATCTACCTCCTTAATTTGGATTTCAAGGTTCATTCTCAAATCACTTGTTTGATTGATTTTAGTTTCATTGGACTCCTTTTCCTTCTGTTTGACTTCATTCAACATTCCCTTTTGGCATCCATGGAGTCCTCCAGCTTTCTGTTTGTGGATTCCATGAATGCCTCTATTAATATTTTTTTATTCTCATCCTGCTCATGCAATTCCTCTATTAATCTTTGATTTGCATCCTGACTCACAAAATTCCTGTTTTTATCTTTGGTTATACTCATCATGCTTATGCATTTCGCTATCATGTTCACACAGAGCCCTTTGCAGGCTTTAAATATTTTCATTCAGCATGTTTACTAGTAGTGTTTGTAGAGCATTTTGGGAGCTCTCTTCATCAACTGCTCTGTTGCCTGATTATCATGAGCAGGAGTTGAGATACCCGGACTTGCCATTTTTCTTGTGTTTTTACAGCTTGTTCTTCTCATTTGGGTATGAAAGCAAAACCAATTCAGTGCTAGAAAACTATTTTAAGGCAAGCATCAATCCAGAGCCCTGTAGGTTCAGAGACCGTTTGATGCTGTCAAAATATGTACAGATACAATCTATCAACAACCAACAACTAGTGATCAATGGACTAAGAGAATCAAGGAAGGAGTCAGTAGACCAGAAATTAACAGGTTAAGCAAAATTGTGAGGAGAAAATAAGATTAGAGCAATTTGGGGAGGGAAAGAGAAATGGAAGATAAGTAAGACTTAACCTCAGAGAGAGGTAAAAGAGAAAGGAAGGAGAAGAGATATACAGAAAAAGAAGAAAAGAAAAATAAATAAAAAATTAAAAATGAAACACTTTAAATATATATAAGTATAAAGAAATAATACCACAATTAAAGGAGTTAAGTCTGAGAGTTTGTTAATTGAGTAATGATATCTCAGTTAAGTATGCTCACAATGAAGGTTAAGGTCTAATAACCAAAGATGGGTATGTATCTGGAGATGAACAGAACAGCAATTAAGTAAAGCAAAAAAAAACACAACAAAAGGGAAAAGAGTAAAAAGAATTTAAACAACTAAAATAAAAAAGATGGAAAAAACAGAAAAAAATAAAAAAATCTTTTAAAATTAGACAGAAAAAGAATTATTCAATTTTTTGGGGGGGGGATCTTGTTTCTCCTCTGTGTCCATAAGAAGCTTCTTGATGGAGTCTCTGGGAGGGGGGGTTGGTGGTGTTTGGTGTTCCAGTGGCTTGGTTGGTTTCTTAAATCAGTTTGTCTGAGTAGGCAGAATGAAGCTCTGCTTTATGGGGGACTTTATGACCTTTCTCGCATGTTAGTTCAGTGGGAAGGTGAACTGCTTTGAATTTCACAAAAGTGGGAGGTGTCTGTTTCCTCTAGCTTGTAATTGTTGTGAGGGAATTACCTTGTGGGTAGTGTTAGTAGCTTTTCCCTGAGGTGGTAGCTCCTGACACACTGAAATAGCCCAGCCTGGAGCCATTCTCAAGATTTATGTGTATGGAGTTTGCAATTGTTTTTCTTTTACCCTCTTTCAGCTGGAATTGCTGCCTGTGCTATAGAGGGGTAGAGCAACCTCTGGCTCTGTTTACCCAGTGAAGAAGCCTTGACACCCTGGGCAGAGCTTCTTTTGCCTTGGAAGGGGTGGAGCTGAGCCAGAAGGTCAGGTGCCTTTGATCTGTTGAATGACTTCCAGTGTCTTCTTCCAATGCCTGATTTAGCTGCTCTAAGTCTTTGTCAGTATCAACGATGGAGCTCTTCTTCAATAGTGGGGGAGGGGCTAACTTCCCACCGCTACTATATGAGTAAGAGTGAGGATGCCTTGTGGGGTACTCACTCCTTTCCCTTGGTTTCCAGACTGTCTATGGTCTGTGACTGGCTCTTGTCAGTAGGATGAACATTTCCACTCCTTGTCAGTTCTTGCTGGTGGTGAGTAGAATCTGTTTACACATGGTCTCTGTTGCCTTTGTCCTCGGGTCTGTCTGTTGATATGGCAACTGTGGCAGCAGCCATTGCCACTGCTGGCCCAGGCACCAGCGACTGATAAAATCTGTGTCCTTAACCAAGCTTCCTGAATTTTTTCTCTCTGGCCAAACTCTCTGTGCTATGATGGGACACTTGGTGTGACTCTCTATCCTTGGATTTTTCACTGGAACACTAAAACTGGCCTTTATCCAAGAGCTTGTTTAGCCCCACAGCTTCTCCTCTGCCATCTTCCTCTGGACTCTCCTACATATTCCTTTTTTGAGTGACAAGATTCAAATCGTATCAATTAACTGGACTCCTTAGAAATTAATCTAGATAGTAGACAATTTTCTTTCTTAATACTTCCACTACTTTTATTACCTACAAGGTCACTTCTGGCTGATAAAGTCCCTATTCCCTCTTGAATCTCAGAGCAAGCATCAATACTTTTGATGTTTAATGTTTGGTATTGATTATGTCACTATTTCAGCCACCAAGAATATGTCTGTGTCAGGAGACAGGGGTGGGGAGAGATTGATTTGGGGACAGCTCTCTGTGACCATTAAGTCATAACTCTGTTCTTCTCTTACCTTGAATAGTTCTGCTTTATCCTAGAGATGCAATGGTGGCTTATAGACTGGAGATTACCAGCTTTTAATTCTCTATTTACCAATCGATAGCACCTGATAAATCATTTTATGGTCTTTATAAAATAAATATGTTGATACTGAAGTTTTGTGATCAGTAAGTTTGCATATGTGAAGAGTTGAGCATTATGTCTGGTGTATGGTTAACAATATTAAAAAAATTAGTTATTAAAGTGACTTATTGTTTAGTTTACATTTGGGCATATTTTATAAATGTTGAGAACATTATTTCTCTGTGAAAGTTTCTGAAATCCATTGGACTAAGTGATGACCAAAGGCTTATCCTAGATTGACATCCTATGGCCTTAAATTACTGTGGGCCATACTTTTCCTTCATAGTGAGCTGGTAATTATATTAAGATGATGTGATTTGGTCTGAGAGGTTTTCAAGCACAAATGTGTTAATATGAAAAGATGAGTAGCAAAGGTTTGTTGCCTTTTAATTAAATTTTATAAACCAAATCAACCATTGAATTATTCTCATAGCACATTTGAGCTATTTTCAATTGGAGAACATATCCTGCCCTCACCATTTCTTCTCCTTTGTCTGATGGCAGCCCAATCTACTGAAAGTTGCCTAAAGCCTCCAGAATTAAGTTTGTATATGATCTTTACTTAAATTTGTTATTTCAAAACACTCTCCATCATATTGAAAGCAAACTAATAACAAGCTAAAAAGTTAATAAAAAAAACCTAATTAACTTGATGAGGTGGCTTTCTGTTGTCAATTTCACCAGGATAAAGAGCTTATAGAGCATCCAATAATGGATGTCTTCTTTTGCACAGCAAAAGAACACTTTGCAAAGCAAAGCATGGAAATTTGGTGAAATGAATGGCCAGACCAGTAAAGTGCATTTGCCAGCCCTGTAAACAAAATTTGAGCATGAAATCTGCCCCTAATATGCTTTCTACAATTTTTATGCGAATGCTGAAATTGGAAGGATAATTCAATTTTAAGGTAAGATTATGGATAAAAGAGGGAACCTATGTGGAACTGTTTATGCAACTGGATATAAATGAAGGGTTAACTTAAAGTATAGCTACACATACACACAGACACACACACATGTATGTGTATAAACATCCCTTATTATATGTATACCCTATGTGTATAAACCTCCAACATCCCCCCACCACACATACATGTGTTTTCTGTCAAGTATTTATTCTTGTTATGCAGGTGCTGTTACCACTTACCCAGAGCTCCAACCCTGATTTTTCCTGATTATTTTTAACATAAGATATCACTTACTGCTTGTGCATACTCCTGATCATGGTATATCTATATCAGGCTTCCCAATAGCTGGGGTGACAATTAGATTTGTGCCACTGCTTCATTGGAAAGCGATCTTTAAAACTTTCTTATGTCCAGGCTGGCCTTCAACTATGATGTAAACAAAGCAGATAGGATTATAGGCAGGAGACTCTGGCTTCTGGCTTATTAAAAAATTTAATTCATTAGACAATGAACTATAACAAAATCATCACAAAATTCAACTTTAAAGGATGTCATTGAGAATGATTTCTTCTATACTTTATGCTTGTTTATTCCTTGTGTTTTGTTTATTTTGGAGTAGAATTCTGCTATGTAGTATATAGGCCAGACTGTACCTTGTGATTCTCCTGCCTCAGTGTCCAAATTGTTGAGATTACATGTTTGTGCTTAAGTACTCTGCTTCACCTATATTTTCAATTATTTACAGGGTACATATGTCATTATGACAAGAATATTTGTTGATGGATCATCAGCAAAGCCTTCACAAAATATTGTTGAATGTGACATGATTATTATCTATAAATAAATTAAATTATTCAAGTATTGGAATGAAAGTGTATTACCATACTCATAATTATTTTATGTGAGGAAAATTGATATGTTTATATATAATCATATATTCATGCAAAAATGGATAATGATATGAACCACTTTGTTGCTGCTTACATTCCTTCTGGAATCATTTAACAAATGCTTGTCGAATACCCACCAACATGCTAAACACCATATTAGTGCTTTAGATACAGTAATGAATAAAACAACTATGAATTGTGTTGTTATAGAGATTACATTATGCCATGATGATACTGACAAGAAACACGTGCAGCAATCAATGTGCAGGTGTGTGACAGTAATTGAAAATCCTTCTGTAGACACAGCTTTATAGTAAACTGTCATGCAAGTGATATATATACAGAAACAAGGTGAAAATGTAGTATTTATGAATCAGGCTTTGCCAACTACATACAAGAAAGCTAAAAGGGCATTTCCAAGGAATTGTGATGCTGAAGCTTAGTCATGGAAGAGAATCCATGTTGAAATTGAACTGTTGGCAAAGGCTACATCATACATGCTTGTGCAGATACTTATTAAGAAGTCTTAGTTTTGTTCAAAATGCATTAGAAAACCCTGAAGAGTTTAAAAGAGGGCTATTTAAGTCAGTCACTATATTCAGGGTTGTTCTCATTACCCCACGTAGAATATAAAAATTCAAAGGAAGTCAAGAGTCTGATTTGGAGGCTTTCATTGCAGTCCATGTAATGACAGTAGAATACAGAGAGATTTTGGAATTGAAATACACTGAATTTCATGATGAGTGTCAAGTGGGCCAGAGAAGAAGGAAAGAGATGCCTTGTTATGAGCAACTGAGCATGTGGCACTGTTATTTATTGTGATATGGAAAATTTGGGTAAGGAGTGTTTAGGAAGAATGTTAAAGAAATTGAGACTGTGTTAAGTTGAGGATGCCTGGGAGACATCTTACTCCTTATTCTAACTTTCTGAACAAGCCTTGATGATTTGAACAATTGTCATAGTGGCTGTTTTATAAGAAAATTCCCTTCTCCAGAAGATGTGCTTTTCATAGCCATCTCTGATAAAGCCAGTTTCATTTGTAATAGGAAAACTGCATTCATAAATTGTGTAAAAATTTTGCAGGACTCTAAGCACACAGTACACAGACACTATAGGCAGTATGTAGTGTTGGACACTGGAAACTATAACCATAGTCTGCAATTGGGCCTTGAATTCAGTATACAAGGTCAATTATAGTTTGAAAGTTCATGGGAATGAGTTTCAGAGAAAGAAATAGTTTGCTCCAATTTTTATGTCTACTCATGGCAGTGATGTATTTGGAAGGAATAAACATATTTAAGCACTACTGTTCATAGTCATTTGCTTTACCTATTTTTAGATGCTTATCATGGCATAACACATACAGATTTTTAACCATTTTTAAAGTACACAATTCAGTACTAACCACTTTTTACATCAGCTTAATTGATTTGGAGTAAGTTATTAATCATTCTGAACAGATCTATTTGTTAAAGATCTCAATGTGGAAATGATACAAAGACTTATCCACTGCAGAATTTAAAAAAATGTATCTTTATGTAGCAATGATAGTGAATATGATTTAGCTGAACAATAATATGAATAAATTACTTAGTCATAATTGGGAGTGATAGAAGGAAGCTACAAAATATATATAATATGATTTTTCTTATCTAATATTAAAATATCAAATTAAATGCAAATTACTTTAGTATTGAAAGATAAATAATCTGATTTAAAAATAAAATTCAGGATTGCAACTACCTAAAGAGGAGAGAGAATGGAGAAGTCAGATTTCCAGTGCTAGAATTTATAGCACCAAGTATTAACAGAGCTGAGACATCATATTGTAATGATATGATCATGCCACCAAACGTACTGCTATAAATCTTTGTGCACTGAACAAGGTTGTGTGTGTATGCATGTGTGTGCATGTGTGTGTGTGAGAGAGAGAGAGAGAAAGAGAGAGTTTTAACAGACAAATTTATGTAGAAATTGCAATGTGAGATTTTTACACATATCTCTCTGATCAAGCATACATCATTATAGCAAGTATTTAAAAAGCCAAAAATTTGGGGCTGGGAAGGTGGCTCAGTGGTAGAGCGCTTGCCTTGCATGCTTGAGGCCCTGGGTTCGATTCCTCAGCACCACATAAGCAAAAAGAAAAAAGCCGGAAGTGGCGCTGTGGCTCAAGTGGTAGAGCACTAGCCTTGAGGTGAAGAGCTGAGACAGTGCCCAGGCCCAGAGTTCAGGCCCCATGACCGGACCAAAAAAAAAAAGCCAAAAATTATGCAATTAACAGATCTGATCTAACACACACATATACATATTACTTTAGAGAATGTGTATGGTTTTAAAGATTATATACAATATTTACAAAAATTTACTATGTGCTAGATCCTGATAGATATTTAAATTTTAAAGAACTGATATCTTTCTCTGAACACATTATAGCTAAAACATAAATTTTATAAACATATGTTCATGCATACCATATGCTTTAGAGATTAAAGTATAAGTGAGTAAATTACTTAAAGAATAAAAAGTAAACCATAAAGGTAATAATACCAACTTCATACTAGATTGTAATAGAAGAAAATTTCAGATAATATGCATCTGAGTTCACTTTCCCAGGCCTCCTCTTATAAATTAAAAATATAAAATAATAGAACATGTCTAGAGATTAAAAGATATCTAGCCAAGATATTTAACAAAATTAGAATTGCACTTTTCTTTCTGAGTATTAAAGTGGGGAATGAAAGGGAATTGAAATTCTTTCACAAGGGTCTGTAACTGTATCATATAGAAGAAATAGAAAATATTTAAGATCTTACTTAAGCTGAGCACTGATTAAACTCATTTCTACCTTTCAGTATATTAGAAATACTTCACAAAAAGAAATATAAAAATAAAATATGGCAAGATAGATGCCTGGAACATAAAAGAATGCAGACATTTTTGTTTTCTGGTGGGAATAAGAGATAGTAAATGTAAATATTAGGCTTTTATAGAAATTTACTTTCTGGAAACAAGGGATTGCTTTTGAAATCAGAAGGGACTTTTAAACTGACACATTCTCTAAGAAGATGGCCAGTGTCAGACATTTTATGTTTTCTTTTTTTTCTTTTGCAGGATCTACAAATGATTTTACTGAAATTGAACAAATAACAACAGTCTTCCTATACTGGGGGTCACCCACCCCAAGCCATTTCCCACATTCCAGAAGCACAAAGCTTACACAATAAAGAATAAAAAAAAAAGAAGTCATCTATATAGAAATCCGACTCTGCCCCAACATCATCCTGGAACTAGATTATTTACAAACCTTCACATTTTAAGTATTCCTTTTATGGTCTTTCCCTCCTTTCTGTCCCTACTAAGGGGCTCCAGTACTTTCCCTTGAGTGATCCTGAAGAGGTGAAGAGATTTCAGGGGAATGGGTGGTTGGGTTCCTTATAGTGGCACCAGCTCTACTGTGTTGTTCACCGCACTGGACAGTCCCTCTCAAATAGAGTAAAAGGAAAAGGAGCTGGTGGAAAGGCAAGGGAGATAGGACAGAACAGGTGGCTTGGGACACCTCCCCACAGGCACAGGCCATCCCAACCCTGGCTTGCACCCTTTTATCTGGGGAGGAGGGCAAAACTAGTTGCAGGGGGAGGGATCAGCCTAGCCCTCCTTGAAGGAAGAAGCCTCCAACACCAGTATCCATTCCTATGAACAGTTAGTAAACTGTCCATCCTAGAGTGGGAACAAATGGCAGGTAGGCGGGAAGAATCAGGCCGGTGCTGCCCCCACCTCTGTCCAATACAAGAGGAATGGAGGTAGCAAACGGCTGAAATGCTCCAACTAAGGGGTAAGTGAAGTGAGGGAAGGAAGTTCCCACATGTGTTCAGCCCCCTCAGCCCAGGGGCTGGAAGAAGGCAGACTTTGCTTATAAAGTGCTGTAGCTTCTAGCAGGGTTAGGCCCTAGGCAAGCTTGGAAGAAAGCAGGCCAAGCAAGGAACCTGGAACCAGGCATTCTTGACTGGCATATGGCCTGCCATGCTTCTTGCAGGGGTGGTTGGGGAGGATAGCCTGGAAACTTTATCATTAGCTTCACCAGCCACCAACAACCTCTTGCCCACAAACAAACCATTGCCTGATTAACACCAAGGGACTTGCCCTGCTGCTCACAGCGGAAAGTTCTGGGCCATTGGAGTCTATTCAGGGTTGTGGCCACAGCCTGGAGTCCTCCGTGGAAGTCACACTTGAGTTACTTGCTGGGGCAGGGAGTGCTTGTGTCTGCCACCCCCAGGCTCACACCTCATAGAGGATCACAGGGAAATCCACATAGATGCGGGGAGGATCCAGTTTCACGATGCCCTGAGGAATCAGATTCTTATGTACCCACCTCAGCTTGGCCCGCTTCTGCCCATTCTTGGTGATGATTGTCTCCTCATAGAATTCATGAGCCAGATCTCCATCTTCATCATAGAACATGGAACCGACGCACGTGAATACGAAGGGTGGCACCGCACGGATCGAGGCCGCACCAAAACTTGCTAAGTGCCCGCCGCCTCTGAGCCGCCGACCCCCACTGCCAAGGTGAAGGGCCAAAGGCCCTGAGCTTTGGAGCTGCTGGCACCCATGTCAGGGCCACCGGTGCAAGGCAGTTCCCGCGGCTGCTCAGCTCTCACAGTGCAGTGGGCACCACCATGCCCAGCCCCTGCCTCCGCTCTATTTTATGTTTTCTTGATACATTCATTTCTGCTTAACTGGTGGATGATTTATGATCCCTTTCTCTACTAAGTTAAGTTGGTCAATTCATCTGGACATAGCTGAAACTGACAGATGGAATGGCTAATTGGACTTGTTTGAGGATGAATTTGGGTTAAGGCTGGTTACTTAAAAAATCCTGGCAAATGTTGACCCTATCGGAAAAATGGCAGAAAGCTTTGGCCATGGGGAGAAGGCTTTCCCATGTCTTTCCTTATTGATGCTCAAATAATAAGGGTAAAGGGTTAAGGAATTTGGTCCAAGGACACATACCCTTAGTCCAGCTCTTCCTTATCCTTGAGAGAAAAGATTGTTTATCACTGTTCAGTGGTAAGTGGATGAGGTAGTATTGGTGAAGGCTTTAGGTGGTAATACACATAAGTTTGCCTAGTTTCCTACTACTGTGTGTTTGTATATAGTTTGCGAATATACTATGACAAAAGACGGCTGGTTTAGGATTCATGGGTGTGGGATCTGCTTTATGAAGAAGGACCACCATCCTCTTTTTGGAACTTTCTTTCTCTCTTGACTTTGTATCTACTTATTTTCCTACACTATGCCAGTTACATTTTCAGGCTTTCCTTATGATTCCTCTTCCTCACATCTGTTATTAAATGTTTATTTCCTCTGCAGTTTTCCAACTTTTTTTTCTTTTCTGTCTCTGTACTTTCCTGTGGGTGGTCTCACCAGCTTTGATTCATAACTATATTTCTCAGCATATCTTCAGGCATGTTTATAAAGCTGGATGTTGCACAAATTATACTAAACTTAATTCATTACACCTGTGAACCTGACTTCATGTTTCCTTACATTTATGTTAATTTTACTGATTAAAGACATTGTTTTATGTATTATGCATCTTCCCTGTCATGCTGAATTTTTACTCATTAAGTAACTCAAGCTAGCAATCTAAGAATGATAGTTGATTTCCCTTATTCTCATTATTAAATCATTCTCAAATCCTTGCTTCTATTTCTTCATATTCTTTCCTGCACTTTGTTTTCTATCTACACTCCTCTATCCCGAGTTTGAATTCCTATCCTTTCCTGTCAGCTTTCTATTGGTTTCTATGTCACCCCTGTTCTCCATTCCCAACCCATATTCCATATTTCATTTCCATATTGAGTATTCTTTATAAAATATAACTCAAAGTGATTTCTTTTTTCTTTAAGTTATTTCTTTTCATCTTTATTTTTGTTTACCCCCTAGTGTCATTGTTTTTCATTTTGGTACCCTATGTCTTCTATATACATTTATCTGATTTGCGAAAGGGAAAAGGAATCACAAAATATTCAGAAAAAGGACAAAGGGTGAACCAATACAATGTGATATTCACAAGACACTATGTTGGAAATGAACTTTACAACTTGGGGGACAGGAAAGTCGGGGGAAAGGGAAAATGCTACAAAATGAGTGAGGGGTAAAAACGTTTGACAAGAAATGTAGTCACCTTACTTATGTAACGGATATCCCCTCTCTGATTCCCCCTTACAATAAAATTAAACTCAAAAAACTAAAACATAACAATCACATGATGTTTTGGTTAAACATTTTAAAGCCTCTGCATTTTCTGTAATATACTTTACATATTATCATTTGACATTAAAGGTTTTCATAAATGACTCTAGCATACCTTTGATTTTTGGCATTGAATCTCTTACTTCCTTATCTTGAAAGCTATATTTTAACTCTACTACATTAATTACTCTTCTATGAATTATTACCATACAGTATGTGGATAACCCTTAGTATTTTTTCATGCTACTTCATTTGCTTATATTTTCCTTATGATTCTATCCATACACCATTTTTTCAGTTAAAAGGCTAATAGGCCTTCATGACCTTGCTTCTGTGTGACTTTTCCTCTAATACTTACCTACTTCTGACACCTGTATTTATATATAACTGGTTATGCTTTTTGGTGTTTTGAAACTGTATTTGATCTCTTTAGATGTACCAGCATGTTTAGCCCAACCCCAACAAAACCTGGTTTTATTTGAGTGAGATTTGAATATATCATATTTTTAACTAAATCTTTTAATTAAAAAGTGAATCTTCCAGACTTTTTTAATCAGCACACTTAACACTCAAGGAAACATACAAGATGTTTGCATCACTATTCTATCTTAAGAAATAAATAGTGTCAAATCACTGGGTACAACCATACTCTGAAGACTATTTTGACAGTAGCTAAGTGTGTCTAGTTTTGCTAATTAAGAACACTGAATTAGAAACCAATTTTAAAGTTAATCACTAAAATATAGAACATTAAGTACCAAAACTGAATGGAAAATGCAGCTCAACAAAGACTTGTGAAACTGATCATAACTGAGCTTCCTCAATACTAAACAAGCCTTTTACTTTCAGAAAATATGAATTTATCTCACCTTGAAGCCATAATTATATAAGGAATGCTACCATGTCTTGAGAAAGCAAACAGATAGATACCACAGACAGTGCTTTAATATTGAGAAGTATATGTCTTTGGATTCAATAATTTTGGTGAGTCTTCTCCATATGCTTACTTCCCTTGTTCTTCATTTTGCATTTCTAGGTACTTGGTAGGATAATTTTTCTTTAATTCTTACATTTACATATCCTGTCTGAAATCTCAGGAAATTGTATTCAGAGATTCAAATATTTTAGTGATAATTTTCAAATATTCAGAGTTATTGCTAAAAGTTAGACCACGTGTGTATTTCTGTACCTACAAAAAAGCTGTCTACTTGGATTTTTATGTAGAAAGTCATAGCCTTCCAAATAAAGTCATTTTTTCTAACATATAAATTCTCTTTACAGATGGTGCTTTTTAATGAAATCTGAGCAGATGGAAAGAAAAAGTAACCCTCTGTTACACAATTTCAATAGAGCAGCTTTAACTTATCTTGTTTGCAATGTGCATTTCTATTAAAACATTAACTTTCTCTTGAGTTCATTAATTTATACTGAAAAGGTTTCCCATAATTGCCAGGTTATACTTCATCTGGCAGCAGTTTGATTTTGTTAGGCAAAATTTTGGCAGTCATTTTTCAATATGCTTTATCTTTACAAGAATATTAATCAGTTTCCTCTACATGTATAGAGAATCAAAATGTGTTAGAGCAGGTTGAACAAATTTTTTGGTAGGCAAAGTTTCTGATAACAGAATAAAAAATGTTCTATTTTAGTAATTGTAGAGACTATTGAGAATACTACTTCTTGGTTTATCTCATATTCTGCCCTGGCCACTTTTCCCACAAAATGTATTGGTCATCCTCATGTCTGAAATGTTTTTTTCATTAGGATGATAATGTATCTATCTTTTCTCTCATGACTAGTTGATTGCATTTTCTTATCCTTCCACCTAGAAAAACACCAGAAGTGATGATTAAATTGAGGAAGCACACTAATAATATGGAATGAGGTTATGATCCAAGAATACGCTGTAAAGAGTAATGAATTAAGAAATTTAGTAGAACAATGCCAAAGTGGTGGTAGGAGACCAAATCTAGATAAAGCTGATGAGAGCTTGCAAAGGTATGTGTTCATATACCACATACATATGTAGCACTTTCTATAGGTCTTAAAGAAATAAGTAGACAAAATACAGAAAGCATAATTATTCTTCTAAAACTGTTCGGACTATTGAAAACAGAAAAAGAATAAAAAGTATAGTTAAATACAAATGCATATAGTGTATTTGAGGGCTAAAAGACTATAATAGTCAATTGGAACAAGTTTTGTTTTTTTTTGTGTGTAGGTCCTAAATAAGAAATTACAGATACAATTTTCTACAGAAGCAACAAAGTTACAGTTTGCATAATTGAAGTCAGAAAGCACTGAAATATAGTAGAGAATAGTGATGGTTGAATGGAAGTGGAGAAACATGTATTAACTATATATACAAATATGTATACATATGTATATATGGTTTAAATGGGGGAAGTTCCAGTTTAAGTAGATCTAATGTTTGTCTTGTGAAAATATAGTGTTTGCACATTTTATGTGATCATCTTTAGTAAATATACCTTTATTCTTTTATTTATTATTTTTTATCAAAAATGTTGCTCAGAGGGGTTACAGTTACATGAGTAGGGTAATGAATACATTCCATAGCAATCATTGTTACCTCCTCCTTTATTTCCCCCCTACCATCACTTCCCTCCCAGTCTCCCCAATTCGTCCAGACTCCACCCCCGACATTGTAATGTTCATTTTCAATATAGTGTCCTGTACATCTCGTTGTCACAATGGGTCAGCTTGCATCCTCATTTAAGCATTCTGCAATATCATTTCCCCTCCTCAAATTTCAAAAATGAATATACAAGGTGCAGAACACCGGCATCAAATCCAGTGAAAACAGGTTATACCATAAGGGAAGAACATACAATAGAAACAAAAGAATCACATAGTGTATTGTAAGTACATTATTAATACTAGCAGGAAAGAAAAAAAACTCTTGTGTTCCTGTCTTGGGGTACATTTTGTTTAACATTATCGAATGTGGTCGTATGTACATAGCCTTTGACCTTCTCTGCTTGTCCTAGACATGTAATTGTCACTGCAAACAAGGGAAACCATGGGACCTATGTTTCTTTGGACCTGGCTTACTTCACTTAATATAATTTTTTCTAAGTCTTTCCATTTCCTAATGAAAGAGGCAATGCCATTCTTTCTGATGGAGGCATAGAATTCCATTGTATGTATAGCACACATTTTCTTGATCCATTCATCTACTGAGGGTCATCTGGTTGGTTCCATATCTTAGCTATGGTAAATAATGGCTAGTGAATAGCTTCTCTCAACCCATGGGCTTTCTAAATGATCTTGCTAGCTATGTCCTTTGCCATGCAGAAGCTCTGCAGTTTCATGTAATCCCATTTGTCCAAACTTTTTTGATTTGTTGTGTTTCTGGGTCTCTATTAAGAAAATTTCAGCCTGTGCCAAGGAGCCCTAGAGTTTCTCATATTCCTTCCTGTAATGTTTTTATGGAGTCTGCTTTTATTTCGAGGTCTTTGATCCATTTGGAGTTGATTCTGGTGCCGGGTGATATATATGGATCTGGTTTAATTTTCTACAAGTGTTTAACTGGCAACATTTACTGAGAAGACTGTCTTTCTTCCATTCTATTTCTTAACCTCCCTTGTCAAAGATTAGGTGACTATAGGTCTGTGGGTTCATTTTTGGGTCTTCAGTCCTTTTCCATTGGTCCTCAGGTCTGTTTTGATTACTATGGCTTTGTAGTAGAGTTTGAATTTTGGAATCAATATTAGCCCAGGGCTTTTCTTTCTACTAAGGATTATTTTTGCTATTTGGGGTCTTTTATTGTTACATTTTAATTTTTGGATTGCTTCTTCTATTTCATTGAAGAATGAGGTTGGGATGTTGATAGGTATCACATTGAATTTGTAGATAGCCTTTGGCAGTATTGCCATTTTCATGATGTTAATCCTCCCAATCCAGGAGCATGAGAGGATTTTCCACTTGCTTAGTTCTGCTTTAATTTCCTTTTACAGGTTTTTAAAGTTTTCATTGTATAGGTCTTTCACCTCTTTTGTTAACTCCTAAATATTTAATTTTTTGTGGTGCTATTACAAAAGGGGTTACTTTTCCTAATTCCAGCCGTGCTCTTCTCATTTTTGGCATACAATAAAGCCATTGATTTCTGATGGTTGATTTTATACCCTGCTATTTTGCTAAAGTTTCTGATCAGCTCAAGTAACCTGGGAGTGGAATCCATTGGGTTCTTTAAATACAAGATCATGTCATCTGTAAAGAAGCAGAGTTTTACTTCATCCTTCCCTCTTTGGATCCTCTTTATGTCTGCATCTTGTCTTATTGCTGTATCTAAGCATTCTAATACTAGGTTGAAGAGGAGTGGAGAGAGTGGACACCCTTGTTTCATTCCTGAATTTAGAGGAAATGGCTTTAACTTTTCGCCATTAAGTCTGGCTGTAGGTTTGTGATATATAGATTTTGTTATATTTTGGAATGTTCCATGGATTCCTAATTTTTCCAGAGCCTTCATCAGAAAGGGGTGTTGGATCTTGTCAAATACTTTTTCTGTATCTATTGAGATAACCATGTGGTTCTCATCCTTGCTTTTGTTGATATGATGAATTACATTAATTGCTTTGTGAATATTGAATCAGTGTTGCATCCCTGAAATGAATTGTCTTTGATTGTAATGTATTATTCTTTTGATGAGTTGTTGAAGTCAATTGGCCAAGATTTTATTGAGAAATTTTGCATCAGTATTCATAAAAGAAATGGGTCTATAGTTCTCTTTCTTTGATGAGTCCCTGCCTGGTTTTGTGACGGGGGTTATGCTGGCTTCATAAAAAGAGTGTGGCAATGAATTTTTGCTTTCAGTTTCATTAAAGAGATGGAGGAGTATTGGTGTGAGTTCTGCTTTGAAGGCCTTGTAGAATTCAGCTGTAATTCATCTGTACCTGGACTTTTCTTGGGTGGGAGTTCCTTTATTGCTGCTTCTATTTGTATGCTTGATATGGGTCTGTTAAGTTGTTTTAAATCAACTTGGTTTAGTTTGGGCATGTCAATATTTGATAGAAATTTGTCCATATCTTTTAGATTCTCAAATTTATTAGCCTAAAATTTGAGAAGTATCCCCCTGTTATATTCTGAATCTTGGCTGTTTCTGTATTGATGTTTCCATTCTCACCTCTGAGTTTGTTTATGTGGGTGGTTTCCCTTTTTGTCTCATAAGATTTGCTAAGGGTCTGTCAATTTTACTAATTTTTTTCAAACAACCAACTATTTCTATTGTTAATTCTTTCTATAGATTTTTGGGTTCTAATTAATTTAATTCAGCTTTAATTTTAATTATTTGTTTCTGTCTACTGGATTGGGGTTTAGCTTGTTGTTCTTTTTCAAGGAGCTTTAGGTGCTTCATTAAATTGTTGGGTTCAGATCTTTCCAATTCGTTGATGTAGGAACTCAGAGATGTAAACTTGTCTCTGAGTACTGCATTTGCTGTGTCCCAGAGGAGCTGATAATTTGTGCAATAATTTTTAATTTAATTTAATTTAATTTAATTTAATTTTATTTGTGAAGATACTGTACAGAGTGGTTACAGTTACATGGGCAAGATAATGCGTACATTTCTTACCAAGCATTGCAGCCTCCTCCTTCTGTTTACCCTTCACATCCCTTCCCAGCCTTCCCCCACCCCCACAATCCCAATCTTTCTCCTTCCCCCCCTTCTCTCACCCCCCGCACCAACGTTGTAAAGCTCGTTTTGGAAATGACAACTTGTACTTCTCATTGTTGCAACAGGTCCACCTGTATCCTTAAACGACTTGTTTTTCCCCATCTCCTCCACAAGTTATAATGACATCAAATATAGTGAAAGCAGGAGTTATATTGTGGGGGAGGGACATACAAAACAACAAAGAGATAATCTTATAAGTGCATTAGAAACACATGCATGAAAGAAAAAAAAACCTTAAAATACATATCTAAGGGTTCATTTTCCTAACATCACATTATCTGATCTTTTCCGCTTGACTCATAGATATACTATACATTGCAAATAAGGGAAACCATGGGACCTATGTTTCTTTGGGCCTGGCTTACTTTACTTAATATAATTTTTTCCAAGTTTTTCCATTTCCTAACAAATGGGGCAATGTCATTCTTTCTGATGGAGGCATAGAATTCCATTGTGTAT
>NW_012267304.1:8072211-8081299 GCF_000151885.1 Dipodomys ordii
GCAGTGGTGAGGCTAGGTTCTGGGTAGAGTTGAGGCCTTTCAACAATCAGTAGCTTTTTCCTGGGGCTGTTTTGTGCAAAAAAATCTCACAGAGCCCAGCCTGGAGCCGTCCTCAGGGATTCTGTTTTCAATTGATTGTTGAGGCTGCTAGAGGGAGGGGCAGCCTCTGGCTCTGGTTACCCAGTGAGGAAAGCCACTCCAATGGCAGGCGCCTGAGCTGGGTGACTTTTCCCTGGATGGAGCCGAGTCTGGCAGGTCACTTCACCGTTAAGTTCTTGTGACCTGCTAAATGACTCGTTTTATTCCAAGGCCTGGGTTGGAGCTGGCAGCTCCTCCGAGCTTTGTCGGTATCCAAGATGGAGATCACCGGTGCTGGGGGGGGGAGGGGTGGCCTTCCCTCTTCTGCTCCCTGAGAAGGAGTGAGGATGTCGGGCTTCTACTCACGCCGAGTCTTGGATCCTGGGTCATCTCTGGTCTGCAAGCTGCAGGATGAAGATGTCTGCTCCTTGTTGGTTCTTGCTGGTGTTGAGTAGAATCCGCTCACCCGCTGCGTCTGGCTCCTTTGTCCCGGACTCTCTGTGTGAGTGCTCATGTATGGCCCCGGCAGCGTTCGTTCTCCGCCGCTTGCGACCCTGCCGCCGCCGCCGTGGAGGCTGCTGGCGAGCACTCAGATGTGTCTTTTTGCCTTGGCTTCCCTCTCTTGTCTAACTCTCTGTCTTGTGATGGCACACTTGGTGTGATTCTCTGGCTTAGGACTGTTCACTGGAACTCTAAAACTGCTTTCTATGGGAGAGTTTGTTCAGATTCCAGCTTCTCCTCCGCCATCTTCCCGGACTGCTGTGCAATCATTTTTCTTGTAAGTCATGAACATTTGAATTTCCTTTCTAATCTCTTCCATGACCCACTGGTGGTTCAACATTGTGTTGTTGTTGAGCCTCCATGTGTTACAGGATTTCCTTTGGTGGCTTTTGGTGTTGAATTCTGGTCTGAGAGAATGCAGGGTATAATTTCGATGTTTCTGAATTTGGACAGGTTTTCTTTGTGACCTAATGTGGTCCATTTTGGAGAATATTCCACATACTGCTGAGAAGGTGAAAAATATGGAAGGCTTCATGAATTTGCGTGTCATCCTTGCACAGGGGCCATCCTAATCTTCTATGTATTGTTCCAATTTTAGAATATCCCTTTATTTTTGTCAGTCATGTGTCTTGAACTCAAGGCCAGAGTACTGTTCATGAGCAATTTTCCTCAAGCCTTGTGCTCTACTACTTTGACCCACAGCTCCACTTAGATTTTTGAGTGGTTAATTAGAGATAAGGGTCTCACATAGACTTTTCTGCCTGGGATGTCTTTGAACTGCAATCCTCAGATATCAGCCTCCTGAGTATCTAGAATTACAGGTGTAAGCCACTGGTACCCTTAGTAAAAATGCTTTTAAAACACTGTTTACTCTGTGAAAAATGAACTTACTATGGATAAAGTCTGACATTTAAGACCTGAGATGCTTTAAGTCCCTAATGAACAGACTTCAAAACATTGGTATAGATGTGATTTCCTACATAGTACCCCAAATGCACAGGAAATACAAGCTAAATTTTATAACTGTAAATATGTCAAACAGAAAATATTATGCGCAACAAAGGAAATCATCTGCTGGGTGTAAGTTCATGCCTATAATCCTAGCTACTAAGGAGGTTGAGATCTGAAGATCACAGTTCAAAGCCAGACCAGGGAGGAAAGTCTGTGAGATTCTTGCCTCCAATTAACCACAAGAAAACCAGAAGTGATGCTGTGGCTCAAGTGTTTGCCTTGAGCTGAAGAGCTCAGGCACAATGCCCAGGTCCAGAGTTCAATTCCCATGACCGACAAAAAATAAAAAAGGAAATTTTGCATTTTAAAGGAAACAATGAATTAGTTTCATCACTCAACAAAATGAAACATATTTGCACTACTCATTGATGCTAATTTTAAAAAGATAATTAAAAATAGTGTCTTACCCAGAAAAAATATATTGTGCCCTTTGCCAGAAAGTGAATGAACTAGAAATTATTATGTTGAGTAAAATGAATGAACTTCAAAAGGCCAATTATCATTCATTTGTGGAATTTAAATCTGAAATTATGACGATCAAAGATATTTGTGAATGCAGAAAGGAGTCTCCATGGGAGTATTTGGTGCACTGGGGTGGGAGAGGAAAGAATACTGAGAAGGTTAGCATACATTATTAGACAGAGCACAGTGTATCTTGAACAACTTTGTTCCCTCCATTCTATGCCTTTACCACCCTCTACTGTTTTTCCTTCTAATATTGTTGGGTAGGTTTCATTATGTTGGCTTCATGCTAATTCAAATCTAGAACATCTCCAAGTGATTACCCATTACAATGGTGAGTATAAATTTCAAGGCCACACTATTCAAAGATCTCAAGCTTCCTTCTAGTTTCACTATTTTGAAAGCATAATTGACTTAATTTTAAACCTTGAATGCATACAAAGTCACACAATTTTTGATGACTGAAAAGTTAGACTAAAGTAGATATTTGAAAAGAGGTTATGAAGAAAATAATGG
Organism: Dipodomys ordii; assembly: GCF_000151885.1. Lineage (NCBI taxonomy): Eukaryota > Metazoa > Chordata > Mammalia > Rodentia > Heteromyidae > Dipodomys > Dipodomys ordii. Next base: position 8,074,780 of record NW_012267304.1, read on the forward strand.
CTATTACTGAAAAAGATGAAGAAAGACATTCAAAGTATGAGAAAGCATGGAATGAGATGTGGATAAAAAAGAGTAATTGTGTGTATGTGTGTATGTATGAGTAAAATTGTTCTGACTAGAAAAAAACTCAGTGATTAGAGATGACCTTGGTAGGTAATGTTGTCTATGATAGCTATTTTTGAAATGTCCATTCCCCACATCAGTATTCAACAACAAATAATTATTTAATTCTATTTGAAACAATCTATTATCAAACATTAATTTTGTCTAGAAACTATCATATAATGAGCAAATAACAATTGTTCAGTTTTAAAATATTTTTGCCAGTCCAGGGTTTGAATTCAGGGCCAGGGTACTGCCCCTGAGCTTTACTGCTCAAGATTAGCCTTCTATAACATTGAGCCACAGGTCCAGTTCCAACTTTTTGGTAGTTATTTAGACAAAAGAATCTAATGTAGGAAGTGGTACTGTGGCTCAAGTGGTAGAGTGCTTGCCTTGAGCTGAAGAGCATAGGGACAGCACAAACCCAGAGTTCAAGCCCCACGACCAACCCTCCCCCCCCCCCTAAAAAAATAATCTAATGGACTTTGCTACACCGGATGGCTTTTAATCCTCAGCCTCAGATCTCAGCCTCCTGAGTGACTAGGATTGCAAATGTGAGCCACAGACTCCTGTTTAAAATTTTCACCTTTAACCTTAGTTAAGTTGCAGTAACAAAACAGCAAGAAAAATGTCCACTTCAGCATACTTTTATGTGAAACAGATTATTAATAGTAATTGAAAAATCAGAACAAGTTCAAAGAATCATAATTAAACCATCAATTGCAAGATAAATATTATAAATGATTCAATGAAGTATTATTCTGAGGAAGAGTCTATTTGCATTTATTACAATACATTTTATATTAATTCCTTTGTTTGCTTGTCAACAGTCATGTTTTAAAAGAAATAGCAAGGCTCACTATGCAGAATCTGACTTTGAGGCCAATGGAACCTGATTCAATACTTTCAATATGAGCTCTTGAAGAAATAAAAACTATACTAGTATATATCTTGAAAACAAGAAGAAAGATTTTAGATTAAATTAGACAATCTTCAATGCTTCAATTTGCCATTGTATTTATAACAAATGATTGTCATGAGACAGGAACATTTTCATGTTCTAGTTGGTGCCAGAAGTCAGATTAGAGAGTCATTTAGATGACCTAAATGTTCTTGGAAGTAATTACTGATTCCCCCTACATTGTGAAACATGTTTTTGCTCATTGAAAGGAATGATATGACCTTCCACTGAAAAAGAACATTATTATATTCATTCAGTCAGTGTCACTCCAATTCTTGGGGATCAATCCAGGAGAGAAACTTGTAGAAATCATTGAATATCGATGATAAGACCCATAGAAGTAAGGAAGGAGGAAATGACAATAAAGGCAGGTAACAATAAAGGTATTATTTTATAAATGGGAGTTTCTATTTCTTTTGCTTTTTTCAAGTTTGAAGAGCTGATCAATTATTGAAATAGACAAAATAGGCTAAGGCAGAATAAGTCATATTACTGAGAAAGCTTGTGGTTATTTCTCTAGCATTACTTTTAACAGTAGCTTGTTAAATATTCCCTAATTTATTCTGACATTTCAGAAATATGTGCAAGTCAGAAGACCTTTCTGTGTCTCATAGTTTCATTATTATAGTCTTCATGAACCATTATAATAGGTATATATAAAAGATAATAAAAGTCTTTTTCATTGGTTAGGACTCAAAATATCACATCATTTTGTAATTACATTGACCATTATGTGAAAAAATAGCCAGTTTGTTCTCTATGGTGTTGAATTCTGTATAACTCTGTCACCTTGAGCACATATGATTGAAAAAATGGACTAAAGCTGCCTCAAATGACATGATTGGTCCTGGCAAGAATACTCTATTTCTTTGGGAACAATATTAGAAAGTAATAAGCTGGCATAAATAAAGCCTCTCATGTAGTCATAGGGAGTTTAAATATGAAGTATAAGATAAGGACAAGAGGGGAACCAATGAAACAGCAATATTCATAAGACAATGTGTTGGAAATAATCTGTACTAGTGAGGAGGGGGTGGGAGGTAAAGTGGGAGAAAATGAGGGAAGAGGTAACAAGTCTCAGAAGAAATGTACTTATTACCTTACATATGTAACTGTAACCCCTATGTACATCAACTTGACAATAAAAAAAACATAAAGTTCAGTAGAAGCAAAAAATGAAAAAAAGGGTTCTGAGTTTCAAAGTTGTCAATTGATAGAGATTTTTCTTAACTATAATAGTTATAGAATTCTGAATGTGTCTTTAAACTTCAAGGTGCCTAATACTAGACAGGAGAAACTCTTTTACTTTTATTAGTCTTTTTATAGCCTTATAGCAAACCTTCATCAACTGATACATCAGTGTCTTTGTCCTTTATAACTTGAACATTGTGAATAAATACATCCATCCTTTTGATTCTAGCATGTCAAATGACTAATTTTTAAAGTTGGCACATTGTTCTGAATTTATTCCTTAATTTTGTAATGAGTGGTGTTTTGTCACAATACTTTAAATGATTGTATAATAGAGAAATGACACTCCCGGTTCCTATACCCTATTTTCTGGATTAATTAAATTCCTGAAATTAATTAATTTCTTCTGGTTCATGACAATTCCTTTCTTAGAGTTCAATTATGAGACTTGAGAATATCTAGGAAGTTATGTTGCTCTGCTATCACAATGCATTTCATGATTGAATATAATTAAAACAACTTAATTTTCAAAATATTATTTAAATAATATAGCATATGCTATATAATATTATATATATGCTATATATAAACTTAACTATGTATGTGTCTAGTTGGTGTTGTGGCTTAGGTAGATCACTAGCCTTGATCTGAAGAGCTGAGGGACAGCACCCAGGCCCGGAGGTCAAGCCCTATGACCCACAAAAAAAGCTTAATTTTGGGCCTAAATTTATATTCTTCCACTGTCCATTTATTTAATAGATTTTTTTCTCCTAATCATCATTAATATGTGTTGTTAGTTTCCTGATTGCTTTTTGATCCTTGAGGATATTATGTCATTCTAATCTTCATATTTATTGAATGGGACAGTAAACTAGAGGAAAGGGGATACTTGGAAATATTATTAAATGAAAAATATAATTTTGAATATGAAACTGTCTTTTGATCTATTTTGTTTACCTGAATGCAAAGCCAAAATAGCAAAATCTGATCAGTAAGTTTAATAGTTGGGTTGCTAAATAATTTTTTTAGGTAATTACTGATTCTCCCTGCTCCTGTTTGCATAAAATTCATTTAACATCCTGTATAACAAGATGGGAGAAATCTTAATTATGAGAAATAGAAGAGATTACTATTCCTACCCCTTAGGTTTGTGATTAATTATATATTATCTTAACTATAAAAGATATAAAAGCCAGAAGTAGCAGTGTGGCTCAAGTGATATAATACTAGCCTTGAGAAAAAGAAGCTCAGGGACAGACCCTGAGTTCAAGTCCAGGACTGGCCAAAACTTAACAAATAAAATGAAAACACATAAAATAAGAATGTTATGTAAATAAGTCCATGCTTGATGTGTTTTGCCCCAGAATAAAAACCAAAATTCATGAGAAAAAGCTAAATTCAAATGAAAACTGACACTTTCTGCCACCAGGATTACATACAAGTAATACTGTTGACCATGGCTGTTGAGAAATCTGGTGTTGTAATGAAATAAAGGTTACTTGTGGATGATTTTAAACCATAGAGAAGAGATAAATGTGTCTGCTTTTGTATAACACACTTTATATCTTTACCATGATACACCTATCAAAAACTAAATCTAAGAGAAATAAAAATCATACCTTGAGCTGCCTCATTCATGTTGCCACTACATCTGCAGCTTGAAATCATAGACATGATAACACTGAGGTACTGAGCTGACTGAGGATAACATGGAGGGATTTAGAAAAGTTGATATCTCCAAGGTATATTATATTGAAGGGTTGTGACTCAGCTATGACATTAAGAAAATCTCATTGTTATTGTTTCTTCATCTGTAAAATGAGGAAATAATTGGCTGACCTGAAAACACTGGAGAGGAATTAATTCATTAACAAGGTGAGAAAAACAAGAATTACACAGAAGTTAAATTTAGCACTGAAAAATAATACATTGACAATGGTCTGTAACCAGTTCTAATGATATGAGTTATATGCAGAAAACATTGCAATAAAGTTTGATTAGCCTTCTTTTCTTAATCACCAGAACAAACTCCCTGTGCTGTTTTGTGATATTTTTGGCTCCATTGCAGTCTGATATCATGTAGATGAGACATAGAAAGAGAAAAAGACATATTGCTTTCTTTATCTGTCCTACGCAGATTGGCTCCAACGGAGAAGATTCAAAATGATAGTGTATATAAAATGCCAAGCATAGAGTTTGACACAGCGCAGTGCTGTATAACTTCAAGTTCATTTTCTTGACCAGGAAAGCAGCACCTTTTCTTTTCCAACAGCCCACCAACCAAAAAGATAACCCTCACTGACACTTGCATATCTCCCTTTATCACAGCATCCCTACAAGGACTCTGAAACTCTTGATGTATTACAAAACTAATTTTACTAGACATTTCTCAATCAGCTGTTTACAAATGATGAAACTGCCTCATTGAGGGGTTAAATGACTTGTCCAAGGACACTTAAGCCACTTAATGATACTCATTTGAACCATCAGCTATGTGCCAGATTGTGTGATCAAATCTGAAGTGAAAATACTAAGCAAAATGAATATAGCTTTTGCCTTTCTGAAAGAAATTTACAATGGGATGATGGTGAAAAAAGATGATCAAATCAGCACAAACAAAGAAATGAAAGATCAAATTTCTGGTAGGGGCTCCGAAGAATGGATATGTGAAAATAGGTACCAGAATATAGAACTAGCATGGTATGAGAGGGGGAAAAAGCGTTGTTTGAAGAAATTATATTTGAGGTTAGAAAATGTTAGAACATTAACTTTAAGATGATGCTACATCCACTACATAATAGTAATTTAGTTAATATAATATATATAAGAGCTCTGTCACGAGGATTAAAGCACAGAAAACACTCATGCACATACACAGTTAGAATGATTAGAAAAATTTTGGGTGCAATAGTGCAAGACACATAGGTATGAAGATGTCTAAACACTGCTTAGAGGATACATTAGGAAAATTTATTTTTATATCAGATAATGAGAATTTATTGAATCATTTTGTGTATGGCACAGGATGAGAATTAATGAAGGAATAAGTATTCACAATCTCTGGTTATAAAACGTCATTCTGTTTTTTTATTGTGAAAATACTGCACAGAGGGGTTACAATTACATGGGCAAGATAATGAGTACATTTATTATAAAAAATTGTAGCCTCCTACTTTGTTTCTCCTTCCCATCTTTTCCTATCCTCCCCCCGCCTTCCCACCCAATCCTCCTCCCCCACACCAAAGGTGGAAAGTTTGTTTTTCCACATAACAACTTGTACATCTCATTCTTGCAATGGATCCACCTGTATCTCTATTTAAACTAATTGTTTTTTCCCTTTCCCTCCACAAATTATACCAACCTCAAATACAGTGAAAGCAAGGGTTATACCATAGGGAAGGGATATACAAAGCAACAAAGAAATCATCTTATAAATGTTTTAGAAACATTCACCTGAATGAAAAAAAATTAATACATATCTTAGGGTTCATTTCCCTAACATCAACTTATCGGAACGTTTCTGCTTGACTCAGATTATACTAGTTGTTGAAAATAAGGGAAACCATAGGACCTATGTTTCTTTGGGCCTGGCTTACTTCACTTAATATAAATTTTCCAAGTCTTTCCATTTCCTAACAAATGGGGCAATGTCATTCTTTCTCATGGAGACATAGAATTCCATTGTGTATATATACCACATTTTCTTGATCCATTCATCTACTTAGGGGCATCTGGGTTGGTTCCATATCTTAGCGATGGTAAATAATGCTGCAATAAGCATAGTCGTGCTGGTAGCTTTAGTATGGCCTTGTTTGTGATCATTTGGGTAAAAGCCCAAAAGTGGGATTGCTGGGTCATAGAGGAGCTCTATGTGGAGTCTTTTGAGGAACCTCCATACTGCTTTCAAAAGTAGTTAAACAACTTCACACTCCCACCAACAATGCAGTAAGGTTCTCTTCTGTCCAAATCCCATCCTGCATCTGTTATTATTAGAGTTCTTGATTCTAGCCGTTCTAACTGGGGTGAGGTGGTATCTCAATGTTGTTTTGATTTGCATTTCTTTTATGCCTAGGGATGTTGAGCATTTCTTCATGTGTCTATTGGCCATCTTTCTTCTTCAGAGAAGTTTCTCTTTAAGTCTTTAGCTCACTTATTTATTGGGCAGTGGTTTCTTTGAGGATTTGTTGTTGGGGGATTTAATTTTTTGAGTTCCAAATATATTTTAGATATGAGACCCTTGTCCGTTGTATGGGTAGTAAAGATCTT
>NW_012267304.1:8083480-8094898 GCF_000151885.1 Dipodomys ordii
TTGAGTTCCAATTTTATTCCCTTGTGGTCAGAGAGAATGCAAGGTATAACTTCAATGTTTCTGAATTTAGACAAGTTTGCTTTGTGGACTAAAATGTGGTCTATTTTGGAAAATGTTCCATGTGGGATGTCCTATTCTTGTCTGGTCTATTTGGGGTTCTAAAAGCTCCTTGTATCTGAATAGGCCTATCTTTTTGTATGTTTGGGAAGTTCTCTGCTAGGATCATGTTAAACAAATTTCCTAGACCATTAACTTCTGTTTCTAGGTGCTCCTCTACACCCATTATCCTTAGATTAGACCTTCTGATGGTGTCTTCCAGGTATTGGATAGATCTATCATATTTCTTGGACTTGTCTTGGATGGTTGTATGTTGTTTCTCTCTAATATCTAGGCTGTCTTCAATCCCTGAGATTCGATCTTCTGCATGGTCTAACCTGCTCTCAAGACTCTCTACTTTTTTATCTCTTTTCCTTCTAATTGGTCAGCTTTGATGGCTTCAAACTATTTGTTGAAGCTCTGTTTTAGATCTTGTATGAATTTCTTTACTTCCTTAATTTGGTGTTCAGTGTTTGTTCTCAGATCACTTAGTTGGTTATGGTTTCTTTGGACTCCCATACCTTCTGTTGGGTTCCATTCAGCATTCCCTTTATGGTCTCCTTGACTTCCTTCAGCTCTTTGTTAATGGATTCCATGAATGCCTTTAGTGATCTTTGTATATTCTCTTCCTGCTCTCTCAATTCCTGTATTACTCTTTGATTAGCTTCCTCCCGTTTGTGGGCTTCCTGTAGTTCTCTTTGAGTGTTCTCAGCCTTCTCACGCCATTCCTTCCTTTCTCTTTGAGTATTCTCAAGCTGCTCACGCAAATCCTGTATCAGTTTTTGAGTAGCTTCCTCACATTTATGATATTCCTGTATAAACTTTTGGATTGCCTCCTCTCTCTCCCTTTCATGCTCATACAGAGTCCTTTGTATGTTTTCTATCTTTTCATGTTTGCCAGCAGTGTTTGTAGAGCTATTTGGGAATTCTCCTCTGGATTATTCATAAATCTGTTCTGTCCCCTGATTACCAAGATTGGGAATTGAGATATCCGGATTTGCCATTTTTCTTGTGTTTTTCTGGCTTACTCTGCCCATTTGAGATGAAAATAGCACCAGTTTTGTGCTAGAACACTATCTTAAGGCAACCATCAACCAAAGTCTGAATTTGTACAGTCAATAGTCTAAAGATACAATCTAGTTCAACAGATACATCAATTCAACATCAAACAACTATATGTTAATGGGCTTTGAACCATAGAGAAAAATTTGGAAAACCGGAAATTATTAGGGTTAGGGAGAGATGTGGGTGAAAAATAGGAATAGATTGGTGTGGGGGGCACAGGGAGAGTTAACTATGTCCTAATCCCAATGCAGGAAATAGTTTGGGTAGCATGCAAGTAGAGAGAGAAAAAGAAGAAAGGGAAAGGGAAATGAAAAGAAACCAGGAAAAATAGAAAAGTAAAAAGTAATAGTATTATGGGGAATCGAAAACAATCTATTTAGAGAGGAACGTGAATATATTGAGAGAAGGGGAGGGAAATAGAGGAGATGTGAAAAACTTAAAAATAAAAATGCTTAAAATATTATATAGTTATAAAGAGGTAGTACTGCTATTAAGGAATTTAAGTCTCATAGGCTTTGAATTGAGTAATAAATTTGTGGATTAAGTGTGTACACAATGGGGGATAGGGTCTACTAGTTAACTACAGGTTTATCTGAGGATGTGCAGGACAAGAGTTAAGTCACATAAAGAAGAACAAAAGAGAGGAGAAGGTGAAAAGGATAAGAAAGGAAGTAAAAAAGATCAGAAGTTCAGTAGAGCTAAACAAAAAACAAAAACATAATTAAAAAAGAAAAAAAAAGAGAAAGAAGACAAGAAAAGAAAGAAAAACGCACATTCACGTATCCCTAAAATAAAAATTATAAGAGGAAAAAAAAAGTTACTGGAAAACATTTTTTTTCAAAAAAGGCAAAAATTAAAGATTAAGAAAAGTTTTAGAAAAGAAAAAAAAATTTTTTATATATAAGGTACCAAAAAAAAAAGAAGAAAAAAAAAGTTCTTTGATTTTTTTGGGGAGGGGTGGGAAAAATCCTGTATCTCCCTTGTGTCTGTAACCAGCCTCTTGTTGGAGTCTCTGGTCTGCTTGTGGTCCTGTGGCTTGATTGGTTTCTTAAGTCAGTTTGTTCAAACAGGCAGAAAAATGCTCTGCTTTACCCAGGATTTTGAGATCCCCCTGCCAGGTTAGTTTAATGGAAGGGTGATCTTCTTTGAGAATCACAAAAGAGGGGGATGCAGTGATGAGGCTAGGTTCTGGGTAGAGTTGAGGCCTTTCAGCAAACAGTAGCTTTTCCCTGGGGCTATTTTTTGAAAAACTCACAGAGCCCAGCCTGGAGCCATTCTCAGGGTTTCTGTTTACTGATTTTAAATTGATTGTGGAGGCTGCTAGAGGGAGGGGCAGCCTCTGGCTCTGATTACCCAGTGAGGAAAGCCACTCCTATATCTGGCGCCTGAGCTGGGTGACTTTTCCCTGGATGGATCTGAGTCTGGCAGGTCCTGCCGCAGTTAAGTTCTGGTGACTTGCTAAATGACTCGTTTTATTCCAAGGCCTGAGTTGGAGCTAGCAGCTCCACCGAGCTTTGTGGGTATCAAAGATGGAGATCTCCAGTACTGGGGGGGGGAGGGGTGGCCTTCCTTCCTCTGCTCCCTGAGAAGGAGTGAGGATGTCAGGCTTCTACTCACGCCGAGTCTTGGTTCCTGGGTAGTCTCTGGTCTGCAAACTGCAGGATGATGATGTCCGCTCCTTGTCGGTTCTTGCTGGTGTTGAGTAGAATCCGCTCACCCGCTTCATCTGGCTCCTTAGTCCCGGACTCTCTGTGGCTCAGGTATGGTGCCCTGTGGTCGCCACGGCGGCTGCTGGCAAGAGCTCAGATGTGTCTCCTTGCCCTGGCTTCCCCTCTCTTGCCTAACACTCTGTCCTGTGATGGCACACTTGGTGTAATTCTCTGGCTTAGGACTGTTCACTGGAACTCTAAAACTGCTCTCTATTTGAGAGCTTGTTCAGATTCCAGCTTCTCCTCCGCCTTCTTCTCGGAACTCCCATAGAATACTCTTTCATTCCTAGGCTCTATTCATAATGAGAGACAAGCCAATATATTTTCAGAAAAGCAAGGCCAATTTATAATATTCATACTATCTGTCAATGGTTGAAAGAGTTTGGAAGTTCTTCACATATTTAAATCTACATAATATCCAATAGAGATGAAAATCTTTCCATTTTGCCTAGAACAGGCTTAATAGGGGTAAATGACACAAAAATTCTAGCTCAAAATAAAAGAACATTTGCTAATATCTAATGAACTTTAAAAAATGGAAGGAGTTGCATATTGAATTGTTCAGTCATATGTAGAATAACTTTTAAGCAGAAATGTATATTTATTTATTAGTGAGTTGGGCTAGGGAAACACGTTTTTAAGACATAAAATTTTCTCAGATAATTACTCTATGAGATGTGGCATTATTTTCAGAATGTACCAAAATTTGTGTCAATGTGGTCCCCAATGAAGGGTAAATAATAAACATTTAAAAACTCCTCATTCTTATAAATATATTTTATTACATAACCTATAACCATGGAATTTTATAAATGGTCTTCAGAAATTTATGCATTGTAAATTTGGAGGTCTAATTCCTCAGAAATTTGAGAGTGGAGCACCATTTCACCTCACAAATCTATTTGAGGCATCACTCCTATCATTGTAATGAGCCTACTTTCTGACCTGACTGGGAGATTTGAGCTAATGGAGTTATTGTTTTGGCTTTTAGTTTTAATAATGCATTATCCCCAGGACATGATTACTCATTAACACAAAAAAATCAACAAGAAAGGTTTTGAAAATGGCCAAGTTATTACATTTAACTTTTACTTTCTTTATCACATACTCGTATATTTTAAAACAATAACTGAGAAAATGTGTAGCTTCTTTATTTTAATGTATTTTTAAAAATCCATTGAATTAATCAATTGTATGACTATTATATGTAACATTTCAAGTGTTTTCAATATATATTACATTGTAATAATCTCACTACTTCCATTTGAATTGAGGTTAATAAATTTTCTACAAATTATTTCATGATTAAAGATACTATGAGGATTAGTAATAATAATCACTTACATTTCATTTATGTTCATTCAGAGGAATGTTCTCATATGAGAAAATGAAATCACTGGCTGTATATTTTATGTTGAGGATTGAATAGCCTGATTATACTGTTAGTACATAATATGAATTTTATATCAGAGTGAATATATTATATAGCATTTGAATATCTGAAATACAAGCATAATGTTTGAATACTTGTTTTTACATACTCTCAATGTCTGTTTCCTGAATCAAAATTTACATATATAAAAAAGGATACACAGAAAGGAAAAAGAAATTATACACAGAAAAAGAAAAAAGAAATGGTACTCTAATTCCTGGAATGAGATTTTACATATAAATTAGCATAATAAAATTATTTGAAATCTAGTAACCATTTTTGCAGTGCTGGGGATCAAACCTAGAACATTGTACATGCTAGTATAGGACTCTAAGATATATTCTCAAATCCCAATTACCATATTTTGACTATGGCAAATGAGGCTGCAATAAAAATGGTTGTGATAATGGCTTTAAGCAACTCCTTGTACAACTACTTAAAGATAATAAAAATATTCAAAAAACCCCAGTAACCAAATATTTCAAAGTAAGTTGTACAACTGGTCTCTATCTTATGTACATTCAATAATTCCAAATTCCTAAATGTATGTGTATGTGTGTGTGCACATGTGCATAGTTCCTTACTTCTAAAAATATGTTTTTACCAAACTACACTTAGGCCATCAAGTGCCAAATATGATTCAGCACTATCTACTAATTCAGAAATCGAGGCAATAGGAGACCATATAATAGAATGTATTGTTCTTCTAATACACTGCAAATGGGGCAAGTTTTTTGCATTTCCATTCTAAAATGAGTGATATTACTTGTGCAATCTGGTAATGAAATAATAGTCATTTCAAGACTGGGCTATTTCCTCGCGGGAAAACATAACCATAGGGCTGGGATGTAGCTCAGTGACAAAGTGCTTGCCTAGCAAGTAAAATGTCCTGGGTTTGATCCCCTGTACCAAAAAATAAAAGACAAAAAATACAGTTAAAAAACATGATATAAAGACATTAAAATCTTAATGTGTGACAAGGTAATACTCAAATGTACATAGGTCTTTTCATGGAAAATCTTACAAAGCATGACAAAAATGCAAGGTTTCTCAGGACACTTTTGATGTCATTGGGTATCGAAAAATTATTCCAATCTCTGCTGAAAAAATATCAATGTACTGAAAAGAAGTTTCTATAGCTTAGGGACTACTCTTTTAAGATTGTCCAATTTCAAATAATAATAATAATATCAAATAGTAAAAATTACAACAAAATATCTTGGTTTTATCTGATATTTAAATTATTTTCATTAAATGGTAATGCATTAGGAGAAATGTATATAAATCCTAAGTGTATACACAGGTTACCAAAAAATAAACACATTCCTATAATCATTACTGAGATAAAAAAAACACATTGAGCCTATCCAAAACTTCTCTACTTACACTTCCAAAGCACTATCCATTACTATTTCCCCAAAGGAAAAATATTATTCACACTTCTGTTGCCATAGATTATTTTTTGTACTTTTGAAATGTGTAGAAATAAATTATATATTATGTTTATCTGAATTTCATTCATTCAACATTATGATTGTAAGATTCATTCATGTTGTTGCATATAGCAAGATATATTTTATTGCCATGTAGTACAAACCAACCAGTTTGTACTACAGTTGTACTAGAGTTGGATTGCTTCCATTTTGGGTCATTTAATCTGATCATAAGCAGATTTAACAGGAACATAATTAAGCTTAATATTCAAGTCCTCCTTTACACAGACATTCTCAAGTTCTCTGAATTATTATAATTTGTATAATACTCTAGGTAGTAAAGAGAATCTAGACTTTATGAAACCTCTCTGTAAGTTGAGTAAAGAGAGGTTGGACATGTGGCTCAAGTGGTAGAACATCTCCATAGCAAAGAGCACCCTGAGTTTAAAACTCAATACTACCAAAGGGGAAAAAGTGAGGTATTGAAAAGTTGGACAATAAAGAGGCTCAAAACTCAAACCTATATTTTACTATTCTAATTACATATCTGTTTTGTATCTAATCTTAAATTTATAGCGTTGTATTTTTCTTAATCACAGACACAAGGATTATATAAGGTTGAAGTCTAATGAAATAAGAAGCCACATGTGAGAATGGACATTGTGTACTTTTGGGGGTGAATGTATTAGTATGAGTATACACTTAGGAGTTGTGAAGATGGGTTATATATACTCACTTCAGCTTTAGTGTCTATTATTAAATAAAATTCCAAATTCTTGCCCCCCTTTATATTTATTTTATTTTTTTTACTGTGAAAATACTGTACAGAGGGGTTACAAGTACATGGGCAAGATAATGAGTACATTTCTTATCAAGCATTGTAGCCTCCTCCTTTGCTTGCCCTTCCCAACCATTCCCATCCTCCCTCTGCCCCTCCAATCGCCTCGCACCAAAGTTGTAAAGTTCGTTTTCGACATAACGACTTGTACATCTCATTGTTGCAATGGCACCCCTAGTTTCCCTATTTAAATGATTTGTTTTTCCTCTTCCCCTCCACAAATTATACCGACATCAAATACAGTGAAAACAGGGGTTATACCATGGGAGAGGGACACACAAAGCAACAAAGAAACCATCTTATAAATGTGTTAGAAACAATCACATGAAAGAAAAAATAAACATTTGAATACATATCGTAGGGTTCATTTCCCTAACATCACCTTATCTGACCTTTTCTGTTTGACTCAGACATATACTAGTTATTGCAAATAAGGGAAACCATGGCACCTATGTTTCTTTGGGCCTGGCTTACTTCACTTAATATAATTTTTTCCAAGTCTTTCCAGTTCCTAACAAATGGGGAAATGTCATTCTTTCTGATGGAGGCATAGAATTCCATGGTGTATATATACGACATTTTCTTGATCCATTCATCTACTGAGGGGTATCTGGGTTGGTTCCATATCTTAGCTATAGTAAATAATGCTGCAATAAACATAGTCATGATGGTAGCTTTAGTGTGGTCTTGTTTGTAAGCATTTGGATAAATGCCCAAAAGTGGGATTGCTGGGTCATAGGGGAGCTCTCTGTGGAGTCTTTTGAGGAACTTCTATACTACTTTCCAAAGTGGTTGAATAAGTTTATACTCCCACCAACAATGCAGTAAGGTTCCCTTCAGTCCACATCCTCTCCAGCATCTGTTGTTATTAGACTTCTTGATTTTAGCCATTCTAACTGGAGTTAGGTGGTATCTCACTGTTGTTTTGATTTGCATTTCTTTTATGTCTAGGGAGGTTGAGCATTTCTTCATGTGTCTATTGTCTTGCCCCCCCTTTATAATCTCATGGACAACATTTTTCTTGATTTATGTTAGTTAATACGCAACATATAAAAATGTAATTTCTGACATAAAATACCAAAAATTGTTGTGTGCTTTTTCTCATTCATGGAATCAAAGCCTCAGATACATACATACATACATACATACAAATATATATAATTAATTTTGTGCTACAGTTTTGTAGTAAAATTTAAGACCGAGTGACTGGAGACATAATACAATTCACACACACACACACACACACACACACACAGAGTGAGAAACCATATAGAAGAACCTTGAAAAAAGGAGTTCTGGGAAGATGGTGGAGGAGAAGCTGGAGGCTAAACAAGCTCTAACATAGAAAGCAGTTTTAGTTTTCCAGTGAACAGTCCTAAGCCAGAGAATCAAACCAAGTATGACATCACTGGACAAAGAGTTAAGGCCAGAGATGGAAAATCCAGACAGGAGACAGATCTGAGCACTTACCAGCAGCTGTGGCTGCGGCGGCAGCGGCTGTGGTGGCGGCCATAGCTGCCATACCTGCAACAAAGAGAGTCTGGGGCAAAGGCCCCCGACACGGCAGGCAAGCAGATTCTACTCAACACCAGCAAGAACTGACAAGGAGCAGGCATCTTCATACTGCAGTTAACCGGCCAGAGACAACCCAGGAACCAAGACTCCAGCATGAGTAGAAGCCTGACATCCACATTCTTTCTCAGGGAGCAGAGGAGGGAAGGCCACCCTTTCCCCCCCCACACACACACACTACTGAAGATCTCCATCTTTGATACTGACAAAGGCCCGGCTGAGCAGCTAGCTCCAACTCAGGCTTTGAAAGAAAATTAGAGTCATTTAGCAGGTCATAGGAACCTAACCTGACCTGCCAGGCTCAGCTCCATCCAGGGAGAAGTCACCCAGCCCAGGCCATCAGCCCCAGGAGTGGTTTTGTTCACTGGGTAAACAGAGCCAGAGGCTGTCCCTCCCTACAGCAGCATTGACAACCAATTGAAATTCAGTAAACATAAACCCTGAGAATGGCTCCAGGCTGGGCTCTGTGAGTGCTTCAGAAGCTAGCCCCTCAGGGAAAAGCTACTGTTTGCTGAAAGGCCTCAACTCTACCCAGAACCTAGCCTCATCACAGCATCTCCAAACTAGAGGAAACAGCCATCTCCCTCTTTTGTAATACTCAAAGCAGATCCCACTCCTATTGAACTAGCCTGAGAGGAGGATCACAAAATCCTGGGTAAAGCAGAGCATTTTTCTGCCTGCTCAAACAAATTGACTTAAGAAACCAACCAAGCCACAAGAAAATCAAACACTACAAGCAGACCAGAGACTCCAACAAGAGAATGGTTACGGACACAAGGGTGATACAGGATCTTCACATCCCCCCCCCAAAAAAAATCAAAGAACTCTTTTTTGTACCATTTATAAATTTTTTTTCTCTAAAACTTTTTTTAATTTTTAGCTTTATAAAAATTTTGTTTTCTATTAACTTTTGTTTTCTTCCTATCATAATTTTTTATTTTAGGGGTAGATATGTGTCTGATTTTTTCTTTTTTTTTCTAAATTTTTTTGTTTAGCTCTACTGAAATTTTGATCTATTTTTTCCTTTCTTTCTCATTCTTTTCACCTTTTCTTCACTTTCATTCTTTGTGTGACTTAATTGCTGTTCTGCTCATCCTGAGATATACCCATAGTTGATTATTAGACTTTATCCCCCATTGTGTAGACACTTAATACAGAAATTTATTACTCAATTCAAAACCTCTTATATTTAAATTCCTTAATAGCAGTACTACCTCTTTATACGTATATAATATTTTAAGGATTTTATTTTTAAGTTTTTCATGTCTCCTTTCTATCCTTCCCCTTCTCTCATCCTATCCACATTCTTCTCTGAATATTTCTATGTTAAATTTGCATAACTTTTGTGTTGCATTTTTAAATTTTTAATTTTTGCTTTTCTATTTTTTCTCATCTTTTTTTCTTTCTCTTTCTTCTTTTTTTCTCTCTCTCTGCATTCATTGTATCCAACTTATTTTCTGCTTTGAGATTAGGACTTAGTTAAGTTAACTCTCCCTTTGACTTTCCACATCCCTCTATTCCTATTATTATCCACATCTCTCCCTAAACCTAATAATTTCTGGTTTGCCAAATTCTTCTTTGCTCTACGTAGCCCATTAATACATACTTGTTTGATGTTGAATAGCTATATCTGTTGAACAAGATTGTATCTGCAGACTTTTGACTGTGCAAATACAGACTTTGGTTGATTCTTGCCTTAAAATAGTGTTCTAGCATAAAACTGGTGTTACTTTCATTCCAAATGGGCAGAACAAGCCGGAAAAACACAAGAAAAATGGCAAGTCCGGGTATCTCAACTCCCACTCATGATAATCAGGAGTCAGAACAGATAATGAATAATCCAGAAGAGAGTTTCCAAATAGCTTTACAAACACTGTTTGTAAACATGGTAAATTAACAGATTGAAAACCTGCAAAGGACTCTGTATGAGCATGATATGGAGAGAGAGATGGCAAACCAAAGGTTAATACAGGAATATCATGAGCGTGAGGAAGCTACTCAAAAATTGATACAGCAATTGCGTGAGCAGCTTGAGATCACTCAAAGAGAAATAAAGGAATGTCCTGAGCAGGCTGAGATCAGTCAAAGATAAAGTCAGGAATGGCGTGAGCAGGCTAAGAACACTCAAAAAGAACTACAGGAATCCAGCCAACGGGAGGAAGCTAATCAAAGAGTTATACAGGAATTGAGACAGCAGGATGAGAATACACAAAGATCATTAAAGTCACTCATGGAATCCATTAACAAAGAGCTGAAGGAAGTCAGGGAGACCACAGAGGGAATGCTGAATGGAACCCAATAGATGGAATGGGAGTCCAAGGAAACCATATCCAATCAGCTTGGTACTGGCACTAAAACAAACCTCAGGACTAATGGAATAGAATTGAAAACCCAGAAATTAACCTAAAGACATATAGCCATCTAATCTGAAATAAGGGAGCTAAAAAAAATAGAATGGAAGAAAGACAGCCTCTTCAGTAAATGGTGCTGGCAAAATTGGTTAACTACTTATAGAAAACTAAAGCTAGATCCTTATATATCACCCTGCACCAGAATCAACTCCGAATGGATCAAAGACCTCGGAGTCAAAGCAGACACTCTGAAAACATTATAGGATGGAATAGGAGAAACTCCAGGTCTCCTTGGCACAGGCTGAAATTTTCTTAATAGAGACCCAGAAACACAACAAATCAAAGAAACATTGGACAAATGGGACTGCATGAAATTGCAGCGCATCTGCATGACAAAGGACATAGCTAGTGAGATCAATAGAAAGCCCACAGATTGGGAGAAGATCATCACTAGCCATACAATGGAAAATGGTCTCATATATAAAATATACCTGGAACTTAAAAAATTAAATCTCCCAACAACAAATCTTCAAAGAAACAACTGACCAATAAATAAGTGGTCTAAAGACTTAAAGAGAAACTGCTCTGAAGAGGAAAGAAGGATGGCCAATAGACACATGAATAAATCCTCAACCTCCCTAGCCATAAAAGAAATGCAAATCAAAACAACATTGAGATACCACCACACTCCAGTTAGAATGGCTAAAATCAAGATGCTGGAGCGGATGTGGACAGAAGGGAACCTTACTGCATTGATGGTAGGAGTGTAAACTTGTTCAACCACTTTGGAATGTAGTATGGAGGTTCCTCAAAAGACTCCACATAGGGTCTCATATCTAAAATATACTTGGAACTCAAAAAATTAAACCCCCCAACCACAAATCCTCAAAGAAACAACTGCCCAATAAATAAGTGTGTGAAA
>NW_012267304.1:8095868-8125401 GCF_000151885.1 Dipodomys ordii
AGGAGGCTGCAATGCTTGGTAAGAAATGTACGCATTATCCTGCCCATGTAATTGTAACCCCTCTGTACAGTATGTTCACAAATAAAATTAAATTAAATTAAAAAAAAAGAAGGGTGTGTTAGGGCTGGGAATTGCATGAAGCCCTGGGTTAGATTCCTCAGTACCACATAAGCAGAAAAAGCCCAAAGTGTGTCTTTGGCTCAAATAGTAGAGTGCTAGCCTTGAGAAAAATAAGTTCAGGGGCAGTGCCCGAACCCCAAGTTCAAGCACCAGGACTGGCAAGAAAAGATCAAGAAGGGTGTGGTTTATGAAGTAGTCAGTAAATGTGAACTCTTCTGTCTTGAACAATAGTGATGCAGAGATTGTAAAGGCAGCTTGAGGTATTTTTAAGAACAGAAAGTATCTTGTTATTAGACTTGGAAATGATAAGAAGATTCTAGTAGATAGAGGGAAAATTGAAAGAAAGGCTGAAGACATAAGAAAACATTTGACAATCAAAAGTTAAAAAAAATGGTATTCATTTGGTTGGTCTTTGCCTTAGTCATTTTAAAGAATTATACTATTTGAGCTCTCCATCGAGTTTATTGTACTTCAGTTAATTCATTTGCATATGTCCCATTGTGTTTACTTACAGATTTATAAGCATATTCTAGCTAACACCAATGAATAAAACCATGCAACCTTTGCTTTTTGAAGCCAACTTACTTCACTTTATGCAATTTCTTTCCAAGTTTTCCCATTTGCTTATGAAAGTTACAGTATCATTCTTTCTAATGGATGAGTAAATTTATAAATATATATATATATATATATATATATCACATTTTCTTGATACAAGGGTGCTGGGCTGATTACAAAGGGCAAGGGGTGTGGCCAAGGAGAGAGAGGGTAGGAGAATAAAGGGAGGATGGGAACAAAATGCAGTCAAGATTTCATTGTATATACTTCAAAATTAAGAAAAATGAGGGAAAGGGTATTCGAAGGAGGGTGAAAATGTTGAAGGGTGTGATACAGTTTAAGATGTATTGCATACATAGACTTCTTTGTTAAATAACAAATATTCAATACATATCCTACAAAATTAGAAAATCAAGGAAAAGGGTGATAGTGATCAAAATGCATTGTATTAATAAACTCCTTTCTTGAAATAGCAACTCCTTTGGCCAACTACTTAATGATAATAAAAATGTCAAAACATAATAAAAATTATTTGGTAATATGTAAATCTCAAAATATTTTATCTAATTACATGTATTTCACCCATATAATCTCATTGTTAAACATTTGTCCGTAGTTTACAAAATATTTTAGAGTGGCTTCTCTGCTCCACCTATCTCTTTGGTATCAGACTCTATACTTTGTTTATTTCTCCCTGTCTCACTTATTTTGTTCTAGCCCATTAAGTCTAGCAAATTTACAAACACACCAATTGATATGATACTTCAGCAATCCTATCCCTGAGATGTTAACAACCACATTGCACACAAACTTAATTCTTCTCTTCTTCAGATCTGTGTTCAAATACCATCTTGTGTCACAGAATTTCCTTGACCACCACAGACCATTCTCTCACTTTTTTCTTCTGATTATTTTTCTTGGCTCTAGGGAATCAAGCCCAGGTTCTAAAACACTCTAAGTGAGTGCTATAACACTACTTATATTCCATAACCCTATTACTTGATTTTTATTCACAATAACTTTATTATCTGGAATTAAATTATAAACTGTTTACACACTTATGTGCTAGTGACTAGCACATACTTGACATAAATATTTATTGAGGTAAGCAAGGGAAATAATATTTATGATAATCCTTTGAGATACATAGAGAAGTCAATGGCCTTTTAATTCCTATTGTCCTGTTATATCAATGAAGAAATTGAGGTAAGATTAAAGAACTGGTCCAACGTTGAGCCATTTATTAAATGATAAACTTCATAACAGAACCAAATGCTTTAGCTTAAAGTCTCTGCGGCATTGAGTATAAAAAGAAGTCTCTGGCTAGGCCATTATCAAGAAAACAAATGATAGTAGATGCTGGCTTGGAAGTGGCCCAAAAGGAATGCTATTACACTGTTTACAGCAATATAAACTGATTCAATCACTCTCGAAAGCAGTACGGAGGTTCCTCAAAAAACTAAACATAGACCTACCCTTTGATCCAGCAATCCCACTCCTGGGCATTTACCCAAACGAAAACAACAAGGCCACACTAAAGCTACCAGCACAAGTATGTTCATTGCAGCAATATTTACCATATCTAAGCCCCTCAGTAGATGAATGGATCAAGAAAATGTATATATACACAATGGAATTCTATGCTTCCATCAGAAAGAATGACATTGCCTCATTCATAATGAAATGGAAAGACTTGAAAAAATTATATTAAGTGTAGTAAGCCAGACCCAAAGAAACCTAAGCTCAATGATTTTCCTCATTTGTAATAATTAGTGTATGTCTAGTATAGTCCTAACAGAAGATCACAATAGCTCAATAGCTAAGTACATATGACTATATAAAATGATGTTCATCAAAATGAACTCTAAGATATGGAAACAAGAGGTTTTAGTCGTTGTTGTTGTTTTTAATGTACTGTGTGAAGTTATTTCTTTTTCAATCATTATTTTCTTTTTTCTTTTCCTTTGTTTTATCCCCTGATGGCACTGTTTTTTCCTTTTGATTTTGGTACTGTGTCTTGTATATATGTTAATCTGATTGGGAGAAGGGAAGGGGAATAACAAATGAGGAGACAAAGGATAAAGGGTGAAACAATGCAATAACGATACTCACAAGAGTCTATATTGGAAATGAACTTTACAAATTGGGAGGAGAAATTTGGGCAGGGGGAGGAAAAGTGGGAGAAAACAAGAGAGTGTAACAATGTTCTACAAAAACTATATGCTTTCCTTATTTATGTAACTGTATCCATATGTAGAACACTTTTGCAGTAAAATTAAAATAAAAATGTCTCAGACTTGGAATTCGGAGAAAAGGAGCAACAGGATGAAGACAGAAATTTTAAAATAGATACATTTGCATCCATTCTTGTTAAATAAGACAATTCTAAAAGAGTAGAAAGCACAATTATGATGATGAATTTATGGGTAGAAGAGATTTTTAGAATAACTGAAGCTGAGAAGAAAATGCAACTCAAAAAATTAGAAATAGTAACATGACTAATGGAAAAATGAGATACCATCTATAATTTAAAGTATGGGAAAAGAATGGTTGTGTCAGAGAAGGAAGAGAATTGTATATATTTTGACATTAAGTGAGGAGGTGGCAATTCTAGAAACAGTTGTAAAGAGGATAGTATTATATAATACACACATGTATATATGTATTTGTATATATGTGTAAATACATATATGTATATGTATGTGTGTTAATACATGCATCTTTATATATTGTGACAGTATAGTGAAACTCACTAAACATAGAGGAAGAAAGAGGTAAGGAAAAAATAAAGACAGAGTAAGGGTGATAAATATGTCCAAAATTTAGTGTGTGTATGCAGACATATCACAATGGAAATCTTTTATTAAAATATGAATATACATTAATTCAAACATACAAATTTTTAAAATTCAGTTTTATAAATTATTTAAACTATGTCTTAATACAGCACCTAGTATATTTTAGTTATTAATTCCATTAAAATTTATGTAGACTTCACTCAATGCCAGTGTTTCATGCCTGTGATTCTAGCTATTCAGATAACTGATATATGAAGATCATGGTTCAATGCCAGTCCAAGCAGGAAAGTCCTTGAGACTCTTACCTTCAATTAACCATCAAAAAAGCCAAGAGCAGAGCATTAGCCTTGAGCACAAAAGCTCAGCGACAATGCCCAGGCCCTGAGTTCAAGTCCCAGGACCAGCACAAACACATTATGCAAATTTCAAATAGTAAAGAGCATGTTTGACAATACATTACAGAATTGAATTACCATATAAAAGAGGAATATTACTAAAATTATCAGAATTTAGTGATTGATTAGACTATTCAGAATGAATAAGCGAAATTTGTGATGGTGGAAGTGCAAAAATATATTATTTTATGTTTTGAAGGCAGGGAAGCTAGAAGTAACCACTATACGTTAATTTATTCTTTGCTATACTTCTGAGAACAGAGCAGTATACTAAATATTAAATTTAACCTTTAGATCACAATCTGAATTTTATACCAAATAAAATGTAGGCATAAAGAAGAAGAACATTTTTGCACCATTACATCAGAATAATTTTATCTCTCCACTTTAGAGAGAAATATTAGCATTATGAATTTTATTATATTAACTCACATTTATTCCTTGCACAGTGTATTTCAAACAGACAACAAAGCAGCACGTTGCACTTAATATTCAGTGATGTTAAGTTCCCTAATTAAATGATAACAAAATAATTGATAATGGAAAGTTATTTCTAAAAGCAAAGTCATTGATTATCTCTTTAGAGAAAACAAATTTACACACACAAATCTTGACTTTAATCATACATGTAGAACAACATAACAAAACTCCAGAGAGCTCATTTGCATGGCCATAACTTAAAATGCCTTATAATGACTCTTTTCTGGAAATATTCTGCAAATGGAGTAGTTTGTATATGTATTAATCAATAAATAAAACAAATGTGACTGCACAGCATGCTTGGGGTTTACTTTTACTTATAAATCTTATTATTTCTAGCTTTCTCTACAGGGACAAGGGGACATTAGGAAATATATTCAGTCAATAATACTTGAACCAGTCATTGATATAGTGTTTTTCTACAAATAGAAATACAATCCAGATATTAAAATTTGCAACACAGAGTTAGAATAAACAATTGAGCCACAAATAGTAAGCTGACTGAATTCCAACCAAAGTAAAGGGAGTCCAATGAAACTATAACCATGCAACTAAGGGATTTGAGAATATACACTGAAAACCACATCCAGGAGGTAAAAAAGTCCATACAAGATCTAAAACAAAGCTCCAACAAAGAATTTGAAGCCATAACAGGCGACCAATTAAAAGGAAAAGAAATGAAAAATAAAGTAGAAAGTCTTGACAATAGATTAGACCATGCAGAAATCGAAACTCTGGGACTGAAGACAGCCTAGACTTTATCAAGAACAAACAAGTATTCAAGACAAATATATGAAATATAATAGATCTATTCAACATTTAGAAGACACCGTTTAGAAGGCATAATTTAAGGCTAATGGGAGTATAAGAGGGCCTACAGACAGAAGTGAAAGGTCTAGGGAATTTATTTAACAGGATCCTATGTCCAGAGGATGTAATGTTTCTAAATACCTATTCTCAAAATAACGGAGCACATAAATTTATCCAAGAAACAATACTTTCCATAAAAATCTCAAATAGATTCAATGACATTAAGTATTGGGGACTTTAACATACCACTATACCCATAGGATAGATCAACCGGGCAAAAACTCAACAGAGAACCCTTGGATCTAAACAAGTGCATAGACCAACTAGAGCTAACAGACATCTACAGAATATTTCACACAGCCACATCAGAATCCATGTTCTTCTCTGCAGCACATGGAACATTCTCCAAATTAGACCACAAAGCAAACTTGTCCAAATTCAGAAACATTGAAAATATGCCTTGCATTCTCACAGAACACAAAGGAATAAAATTAGAACATCACACAAAAGCAACCAAAGAAAATCCTGTAACACATGGAGGCTGAACAACACACTGTTGAACCACCAGTGAGTCAAGGAAGAGATTAGAAAGGAAATTCAAATGTTCATGATATTTAATAAAAACGAACATAACAAATTATCAGCTCCTCTGGGAAATAGCAAAGGCAATACTAAAAGGAAGTTTATAACTCTGAGTTCCTACATCAAAATAATTGGAGAGATCTCAAAGCAACAATTTAATGATGCACCTGAAACTTCTTGAAAAAGAGCTATGACCTAAACCCAAGGCAGTACACAGAATCAAATGATTAAAATTAAATCAGAATTAAATGAATTAGAGTTTCCCCCCAAAATCATAGAATCAACTAAACAAAGAGTTCGTTCATCAAAAAATTAATAAAAATGACATATTGTTAGCAAATCTTACCAGAAAAAGAAAACAATCCCAAATAATCAAAATCAGAGATGAGAATGGAAACATCACCACAGAAACACCAGTATTTGGAACACAATATGGGAATACTTCTCAAACCTTTATACTACTAACTTCGAGAATCTGGAAGAAATTCTGGAAAATATCAATATGCCCAAACTAAACCAAGATGATTTAAAAGAACTTAACGGACCCATATCAAGCATTGAAATAGAAACAGAAACAAGAGACCTCCCATCCAAGAAAATCTCAGGACCAGATAGACTCAAAGCTGACTTCTTCAAGACCTTCAAAGGAGAAATGACACCAATACTCCTTCCACTCTTCAATGAAATTGAAAGTGAAAGTTTCCTAACAAACTGTTTCTATGAAGCCATCATAACCCTAATTCCAAAAACAAGACAGGGACTCCTAAAAGAAAGAACTATAGACACATCAATGCAAAACTTCTCAACAATAATTTGTCCAATATATGCCAACAATTCATCAGAAAAGTCATACACTATGATAAAACAGGATTCATTTCAGGGATGCAAATCTAGTTCAACATACATAAATCAATTAATGTAATTCATCACATCAACGAGATCAAGGATAATAACCAAATGATCATCTCAATAGATGCACAAAAAAATTTGACAAGATACAATACCCCTTTGTGATGAAAGCACTGGAGAAACTAGTAATCCATGGAACATTCCTCAATATAATAAAGGCTATATATGACAAACTTACAGCCACTTTTATACTCAATGGTGAAAATCTTCAGCCATTTCCTCTAAATTCAAGAATGAGACAAGGATGTCCACTCTCTCCAGTTATCCTCAAATTAGTATTAGAATGCCTAGATAGAGCAAAAAGGCAAGATGCAAACATAAATGGGATGCAAATAGGGAAAGATGAAGTAAAATTCTCCCTCTTTGCACATGATATTATCTTGAACTTAAAGAACACCATGGACTCCATTCCCAAATTGCATAATCTGATTTGAAACGTTGGCAAAGTAGCAGGGTATAAAAATAACCCTCAAAATATCAATGGCTTTTCTGTATGCCAATAACGAGAAGAGCATTGCTGAAATCAAGAAAGCAGCTCCTTTTGTAATAGCTTCATAAAATACCTAGTAGTTAACTATGGAAGTGAAGGACCTCTATGATGAAAACTTGAAAAACATGAATAGGGAAATCAAAGCAGAACTAAGCAAGTGTAAAAACCTCCCATGTTCCTGGATAAGGAGGATTAACATCAGGCAAATGGCAATACTGCCAAAAGCTATCTGTAAATTCAATGTGATACCCATTAATATCCCATCCTCATTCTTCAATGACACAGAAGAAGCATTCCAAAAATTTATATGGAACAAGAAAAGACCGAGTATAGCAAAAAAACAATCCTTAACAGAAAGAACAGTTCTGGAGGAATATCAATACCAAACTTCAAACTCTACTACAAAGTCATAGTAATCAAAACAGCTTGGTACTGGCACAAGAACAGATCTGAAGACCAATGGAATAGAACTGAATACCCAGAAATTAATCCACAGACCTATAGCCACCTAATTTTCGATAAGGATGCTAAAAAATAGAATGGAATCAAGACAGCCTCTTCAGTAAATGATGCTGGAAAGATTGGTTAAACACCTTTAGAAAACTAAAGTTAGATCCTTATATATCACCCTGCACCATAATCAACTCCAAGTGTATCAATGATCTCGAAGTGAAAGAAAACACCCTGAAAACATTATGGGAAGGAATAGGAGAAAGTCTAATGCTCCTTGGCACAGGCTGAAATTTTCTTAAGAAAGAACCAGAAACACAATCAATCAAAGAAAGTTTGGACAAACGGGAATGCATTAAACTGCAGAGCTTCTGCAAGGCAAGACATAGCTAATAAGATCAATAGAAAGCCCACTGACTGGGAGAAGATCTTCAATAGCTATACAAGAGTCAAAGGCCTCATATCTAAAATATATGTAGAACTGAAAAAAAATTAAATCCTCCAAAAACCAATCCTTAAAGAAACCATTGCTCCATTAATAAGTGGGCTAAAGACTTAAGAGACACTTCTCTGAAGATGAAATAAGAATGGCCAATAGACACATGAAGAAATGCTCAACTTCTTTGGCCAAAAACAACACAAATAAAATCATCATTGAGATTCCATCTCACCCCAGTTAGAATGGCTATAATCAAGAAATCTAATAACAACAGATGCTGGAGGGGATGTGGGCAAAAGGGAACCCTACTGCACTGTTGTTGAGAGTGTATACTTGTTCAACAATTCTAGGAGAAGCGTGGAGTTTCCTCAGAAGATTCCACATAGAGCTCCCCCAATGACTCAGCAATACCACATCTGGGCACAAACAAGGCCTTACTAAGGCTACCAACACAACAGTTTTTATCACAGCATTTTTCACCATAACTAAAATATGGAACCAACCCTGACACTCATCAGTAGATGAATGGATCAAGAAAATGTGGTGTATATGTATAACGGAATTCTATGCTTCCATCAGAAAGAATAACTTTTCCCCATTTGTTAGGAAATGGAAAGACTTGGAAAAAAATCATATTAAGTGAAGTAAGCCAGTCCCCAAATATATGGGTCCCGTCTTTACCCTTACTTGCAATAATTTGTATATGTATAGGATCATCTTATCAGACGAGCAAAAAAGGTCAAAAGCTATCTACATATGGCCATATAAGATGATGCTAAGCAAAATGAACTCTAAGATATGGACACAAGAGGTTTTTCTTTGATCTTTTTGTTTTTTAATGTACTATGTGATATTTTATTTGTTTCTTTTGTATGTTCTTCCCCCTATGGTATACCCCTGTTGTCACTGTACTTAAATTTGGTACCTTGTATCTTGTATATACATTCATCTAATTTAGGGAGAGGAAGGGGAATAACAAAATGCTTAAACAAGGTCATAGGATGACCTATTGCAACAATGAGACTCCCAGGACACTGTTGGAATTGAACCTTACAAATTTAGGGGTGGAGTGGGGAGGTAGGAGAGGGAAAGGATAGTGGGAGAAAAACAAAAGATGTAGTAGCAATGGCCAACAAGAAATGAATTTATTACCCTACTGATGTAACTATAACATCTCTGTACAGCATTTTACTAGAAGATAAAATTTAAAAAAATTTATTGCCAAGGTGATGTACAGAGGGGTTACAGTTACCTAAATAAGATAGTGAGTGCAATTCTTTTTTGTTTCTTTTTTTCATTCCTTTTTTTTATTGTGAAAATACTGTACAGAAGGCTTATGATTCCATGGGCAAGATAATGACTACATTTCTTTCTTTTTTTATTGTGAACATACTGTACAGAGGGGTTACAATTACATGGGCAAGATAATGACTACATTTCTTATCAAGCATTGGAACCTCCTCCTTTGTTTGTCCTTCCAATCTCATCCTCCACCTACCCTCTCACCCAACCCTCCTCCCTCCCACCAACGTTGTAAAGTTAATTTTCGACATAACGATTTGTACATCTCATTGTTGCAATGGGTCCACCTGTATCCCTATTTAAACGATTTTTTTCCCCTTCTCCTCCACAAATTATACCCATATCAAATGCAGTGAAAGCAAGGGTTATACTGTGGGGAAGGGACATACAAAGCAACAAAGAAATCATCTTATAAATGTGTTAGAAACAATTGCATGAAAGAAAAAAAACATATGAATACAGGTCTTATGGTTCATTTCCCTAACGTCACTTTATCTGACCTTTTCTGCTTGACTCAGACATATACTAGATATGGCACAAAAGGGAAACCATGGGACCTATGTTTCTTTGGGCCTGGCTTAATTCACTTAATATAATTTTTTTCCAAGCCTTTCCATTTCCTAACAAATGGGGAAATGTCATTCTTTCTGATGGAGGCATAGAATTCCATTGTGTATATATACCACATTTTCTTGATCCATTCATCTACTGAGGGGCATCTGGGTTGGTTTCATATCTTTGCTGTAGTAAATAATGCTGCAATAAACATAGTCGTGCTGGTAGCTTTAGTGTGGTCTTGTTTGTAAACATTTGGGTAAATGCCCAAAGTGGAATTGCTGGGTCACAGGGAGCTCTATATGGAGTCTTTTGAGGAACCTCCATACTACTTTCCAAAGTGGTTGAACAAGTTTACACTCCCACCAACAATGCAAGTGCCCTTCTGTCCATATCCCCTCCAGCATCTGTTGTTATTAGAGTTTTTGATTTTAGCCATTCTAATGGGAGTGAGGTGGTATCTCAATGTAGTTTTGATTTGAATTTCTTTTATGGCTAGGGCGGTTGAACATTTCTTCATGTGTCAATTGGCCATCCTTCTTTCCTCTTCAGAGAAGTTTCTCTTTAAGTCTTTAGCCCACTTATTTATTGGTCAGTTGTTTCTTTGAAGATTTGTTGTTGGGGAATTTAATTTTTTGAGTTCCAGGTATATTTTATATATGAGACCCTTGTCCGTTGTATGGCTAGTGAAGATCTTTTCCCAATCCGTGGGCTTTCTATTAATCTTGCTAACTATGTCTTTTGCCATGCAGAAGCTCTGCTATTTCATGCAATCCCATTTGTCCAACTTTTCTTGGATTTGTTGTGTTTCTGGGTCTCTATTAAGAAAATGTCCACTTGTGCCAAGGAGACCTAGGGTTTCTCCTATTCCATCCTGTAATGTTTTCAGAGTGTCTGCTTTGACTCCAAGGTCTTTGATCCATTTGGAGTTGATTCTGGTGCAAGTTGATATATAAAGATCTAGTTTTAGTTTTCTACAAGTAGTTAACCAATTTTTTTTTTTTGGTCCGGTCATGGGGCCTGAACTCTGGGTCTGGACACTGTCCCTCAGCTGTTCAGCTCAAAGCTAGTGCTCTACCACTTGAGCCACAGCACCACTTCCAGCTTTTTTCTTTTTGCTTACGTGGTGCTGAGGAATTGAACCCAGGGCCTCAGGCATGCAAGGGAAGCACTCAACCACTGAGCTACCTTCCCAGCCCTAGTTAACCAATTTTTTCAGCACCGTTTATTGAAGTGGCTATCTTTCTTCCATTCTATTTTTTTAGCTCCCTTATCGAAGATTAGTTGGCTACAGGTCTGTAGGTTCATTTTTGGGTTTCCAATTCTATTCCCTTGGTCCTGACGTCTGTTCCTGTGCCAGTACCAAGCTGTTTTGATTACTATGGCTTTATAGTAGAGTTTGAAATTTGGTATTGATATTCCTCCATCAGTGTTCTTTTTGTTGAGTATCGTTTTTGCTATTCAGGGTCTTTTATTGTTCCATATCAATTTTTCAATTGCCTCTTCTATTTCCTTGAGGAATTAGGTTGGAATTTTTATAGGTATCGTATTGAATTTGTAGATAGCCTTGGGAAGTATTGCCATTTTCACGATGTTGATCTTTCCAATCCAGGAGCATGGGAGTTTTTGCCACTTTCTAAATTCTATTATGATTTCCTTTTCCAAGATTTTAAAGTTTTCATCATAGAGGTACTTCACTTCTTTGGTTAAGTTAAATTCTCGGTATTTTATTTTTTGGGGGAATATTATGACTGGAGTTGCTTTCCTAATTTCAGCCATACTTTTCCAATTGTTGGCATACAGAAAAGCCATTAATTTTTGAGGGTTAATTTTATACCCGGGTACTTTGCCAAAGTTTTGAAGCAGCTTGAGTAATTTGGGAGTGGAGTCTATGGGATTCTTTAAATACAAGATCATATCATCTGCAAAGAGGGAGAGTTTTACTTCTTCTTTCCCTATTTGTAACCCCTTTATGTTTGCATCTTGTCTTGATGCTGTAGCTAGGCATTCTAATACTAGATTGAAGAAAAGTGGAGAGAGTGGTCATCCTTGTCTTGTTCCTGAGTTAAGAGGAAATGGCTTTAGTTTTTCACCATTAAGTATAATGTTGGCTGTAGGTTTGTCATATACAGCCTTTATTGTATTGAGGAATGTTCCATGGATTCCTAATTTTTACAGAACCTTCATCATAAAGGGGTGTTGGATCATGTCAAAATCTTTTTCTGCATCTATTGATAACAATGTGGTTCTTATCATTGCTGCTGTTGATGTGATGAATTAAATCAATTGATTTTCGTATATTGAAACAGTTCTGCGTCCCTGAAATGAATCCTGTTTGATCGCGGTGTATGATTTATTGGATGAATTGTTCAAGTCGATTGGCAAAATTTTGTTGAGAAGTTTTGCATCAATGTGCGTCAAAGAAATGGGTCTATAGTTCTCTTTCTTTGATGAGTCCCTGCCTGGTTTTAGGATGAGGATTATGATGGCTTCATAGAATATGTTCAGTAGTGAACTTTCTCTTTCAATTTCCTTGAAGAGTTGGAGGAATATTGGTGTGAGCTCTGCTTTGAAGGCCTTGTAGAATTCAGCAGTAAAACCATCTGGTCTTGGACTTTTCTTAAATGGGAGGTCTCATTGCTTCTATTTCAATACTTAATTTGGGCCTGTTAAATTGATTTGACTCATCTTGGTTTAATTTCAGCATGTCAATATTTGCTAGGAAAAGGTCCATTTCTGCCAAGTTCTCAAGCTTATTAGCATGAAGGTTTGAGAAGTATTCCCTTATAATGTTCTGAATCTTGGTTGTTTCTGTGATGATGTTTCCATTCTCATCTCTGAGTTTATTAATTTGGGTGTGCTCTCTTCTTTTTCTGATAAGATTTACTAAGGGTCTTTCAATTTTGTTAAGTATTTCGAAGAACCAACTCTTTGTTTTGTTGATTCTTTCTATAGGTTTTTTTGGATTCTAATTCATGTAATTCTAATTTAATTTTAATTATTTCTTTCCGTCTACTGGATTGGAGTTTATCTTGCTGCTCTTTTTCAAGGAGGCTCAGATGTCTCATTAAATTTTTGGTTTCAGATCTCTCCAATTTGTTGATGTAGGAACTCAGAGCTACTGCCTTTGCTGTGTCCTAGAGGAGCTGGTAATTTTTGTGTTCATTTTTGTTGAATATCATGAACATTTGAATTTCCTTTCTAATCTCTTCCATGACCCACTCGTGATTCAACAGTGTGTTGTTCAGCCTCCATGTGTTACAGGATTTTCTTTGGTGGTTTTTGGTGTTGAGTTCTAATTTTATTCCCTTGTGGTCTGAGTGAATGCAAGGTATAACTTCAATGTTTCTGAATTTGGACAAGTTTGTTTTGTGGCCTTAAATGTAGTCTATTTTGGAAAATGTTCCATGTGTTGCTGAGAAAAACGTGTATTCTGATGATGGTGGGTGAAATATTGGGTAGATGTCTGTTATATCTATTTGATCTATGCAGCTGTTTAGATCTGCGGTTTCTCTGTTGAGTTTTTTCCGAGTTGATCTACCTAGTGGGGATAGTGGTGTGTTAAAGTCCCCAACAATTAATGTCTCTGGATGTATGTGGGATTTGAGGGAAAGTATTGTTTCTTGGATAAATTTGGGTGTTCTGTTGTTTGGCGAATAGATATTTAGAATTGTAATATCCTCCTGAAGGAGAGATCACTTAATTAGAATGTAGGTACCTTCTTTATATCTTCTCATGAATTTTAATTTGAAGTCTATTTTATCTGATATTAGGATTGCAACTCCCGCCTGTTTATGAGGGACATTTGTTTGGTAGATTTTGTTCATACTTTAACATTGAAAATGTGTTTGTTTTTATGGGCAAGATATGACTCCTGAAGGCAGCAGATAGAAGAATCTTGCTTTTTAATCCAACTAGACAGTCTATGTCGCTTAATTGGAGAGTTCAGTCCGTTAATGTTGAGAGAAAGGACTGAGAGGTATTTGGGAGTTCCTGCCATTTTATCCACCTTCTTGGGACTGCAACTACTGGATTCTTCCTATAGTTCTTGCATTCTCATTTTGGGTGTGGTTTCTTGGCCTTTATTGTAGTCTTGTTGGTTTTCTATGTGTAGGACATCTTTAAGAATCTTTTGTAGGGCTGGTTTGGTGGAGATATATTGTTTCAATTTTTCTTTGCTATGGAAGGTTTTTATTTGGCCTTCATTTATGAAGTTGAGTTTAGCTGGGTACAATATTATTGATTGATTGTTGTTTGTCTTTAGGGCATGGCATGCATCATTCCAGACCCTTCTTGCTTTGATTGTCTCTGCTGAGAAATCTGAGGTCATTCTAATTGGTTTCCCTTTATAGGTGATTGATCTTTTCCCCTTGACAGCTTTAAGGATCTTTTCTTTGGTCTGTATTGATCCTGTGTGGATTATTATGTGATGGTGGGATGTCCTATTCTGGTCTGGTCTATTTGGAGTTCTAAAAGCTTCTTGTATCTGAATAGACCTATCTTTTTGCACGTTTAGGGAGTGGTCTATTTGGACTTCGAAAAGGTTCTTGTATCTGAATAGACCTATCTTTTTGCGTGTTTGGGAAGTTCTTTTCTAGGATCCTGTTAAACAAATTTCCTAGATCATTAACTTCTGTTTCTAGGTGCTCCTCTACACCCATTGTCCTCAGGTTAGGCCTTCTGATGGTGTCTTCCCAGTGTTGAATAGATTTATCATATTTCTTGGGCTTGTCTTGGATGGTTGTATGTTCTTTCTCTATAATATCTAGACTGTCTTCAATCCCTGAGATTCGATCTTCTGCATGGTTTAACCTGCTGTCAAGACTTTCTACTTTGTTTTTTATTTCTTTTCCTTCTAATTGGTCAGCTTTGATGGCTTAAAAATTCTTTTTTGAAGCTTTGTTTTAGATCTTGTATCAACTTCTTTACTTCCTTAATTTGGTGTTCAGTGTTTATTCTCAAATCACTTAGTTGATTGGTTATGGTTTCCTTGGACTCCCATTCCTTCTGCTGGGTTCCATTCAGCATTCCCTTTGTGGTCTCCCTGACTTCCTTCAGCTCTTTGTTAATGGATTCCATGAATGCCTTTAGTGATCTTTGTTATTCTCATCCTGCTCTCTCAATTCTTGTATTACTCTTTGCTTAGCTTCCTCACATTCACGCCATAACTGTAGTTCTCTTTGAGTATTCTCAGCCCGCTCACGCCATTCCTTTATTTTTCTTTGAGTGTTCTCAAGCTGCTCATACAATTCTTGTATCAGTTCTTGAGTAGCTTCTTCACGCTCATGTTATTCCTGTATTAACCTTTGGTTTGCCTCCTCTCTCTCCCTATCATGCTCATACCGAGTCCTTTGTATGTTTTCAATCGTTTCATTTACCATGTTTACCAGCAGTGTTTGTAGAGGTATTTGGGAACTCTCCTCTGGATTATTCATTATCTGTTCTTTGCCCTGATTATCATGAGTGGGAGTTGAGATACCGGGACTTGCCATTTTTCTTGTGTTTTTTTTTTTTCCGGCTTTTTCTGCCCATTTGGGCTTTGTGCTAGAACATTATCTTAAGGCAAGCATCAACCAAAGTCTGTAGTTGTACAGTCAAATGTCTGCAGGTACAATCTTGTTCAACGGATATATCTATTCAACATCAAACAAGTATGTATTAATGGGCTAAGAACAGCAAAGAAATATTTGGCAAACCAGAAATGATTAGGTTTAGGGAGACATGTGGGTAAAAATAGGAATAGAGAGATGTGGGAAGGCACAGAGAGAGTTAACTAAGTCCTAATCTCAAAGCAGGAATAGGTTGGATACAAAGAAAGTAAAGAGAGAAAAAAAGAAGAAAGATAAAGGGAAAAAAGAGACAAGAAAAAACAGAAAAGCAGGGCTGGGAAGGTGGCTCAGTGGTAAAGCGCTTGCCTTGCATGCTTGAGGCCCTGGGTTCGATTCCTCAGCACCCATAAGCAAAAAAAGAAAAAAAGCCCGAAGTGGCACTGTGGCTCAAGTGGTAGAGAGCTAGCCTTGAGCTGAAGAGCAGAGGGGCAGCTCCCAGGCTCAGAATTCAGGCCCACGACCGGACCCAAAAAAAATAGAAAAGCAAAAATGTAAGAATTAAAAAGTGCAATGCTTTAAAATTATGCAAATTTAAGAATGAAATATTCAGAGAAGAACCTGGATATAATGAGTGAAGGGGAGGGATATAAAGGAGATGTGAAAAACTTAAAAATAAAAAGACTTAAAATATTATATAGGTATAAAGAGGTAGTAATGCTATTAAGGAATTTAAGTCTAAGAGGTTTTGAATTGAGTAATAAATTTCTGTATGAAGTGTCTACGCAATCGGGGATAAAGTCTAATAATCGACTACGGGTATATCTGAGGATGTACATTACAGCAATTAAGTCACACAAAGAAGAATGAAAGAGAAGAAAAGGTGAAAATAATGAGAAAGAAAGAATAAAGATCAGAAGTTCTGTAGAGCTAAAGAAAAACAAAAAAAATAAAAAAAATTTTAAAGGAAAAAAAAGAAAGAACAAAGCACACACACATATACCCCTAAAATAAAAATTATAAGAGGAAGAAAAAAAAAAGGTGCTAGAAAACAATTTTTTTATAAAATGTAAAAATTTAAAATTAAAAAAATTTTAGAAAAAAATTTTTTTATAAAACGTACAAAAAGAAAAAAAAAGTTCTTTGATTTTTTTTGGAAAGGGTGTGAAGGTCCTGTGTCTCCCTTGTGTCCGTAATCATTCTCTTGTTGTAGTCTCTGGTCTGCTTGTGGTGTTTGATTTTCATGTGGCTTGGTTGGTTTCTTAAGTCAGTTTGTTTGAGCAGGCAGAAAAATGCTCTGCTTTACCCAGGATTTTGTGATCCTCCTCCCAGGCTAGTTCAATGGTAGGGGGATCTACTTTGAGTATCACAAAAGAGGGAGATTGCTGTTTCCTCAAGTTTGGAGATGCTGTGATGAGGCTAGGTTCTGGGTAGAGTTAAGGCCTTTCAGCAAACAGTAGCTTTTCCCTGAGGGGCTAGCTTCTGAGAAACTCACAGAGCCCAGCCTGGAGCCATTCTCAGGGTTTATGTTTACTGAATTTCAATTGATTGTCTAGGCTGCTGTAGAGAGGGGCAGCCTCTGGCTCTGTTTACCCAGTGAAAAAAGCCCCTCCTCGGGCTGGCGGCCTAAGCTGGGTGACTTTTCCCTGGGTGGAGCTGAGTCTGGCAGGCCAGGTTAGGTTCTTTTGGCCTGCTAAATGACTCTGTGTTTCTTCCAAGGCCTGAGTTGGAGCTAGCAGCTCAGCTGGGCCTTTGTCAGTATCAAAGATGGAGATCTTCGGTAGTGGGGAGGGGAAGGGTGGCCTTCCCTCCTCTGCTCCCTGAGAAGGAGTGAGGATGTCAGGCTTCTACTTACGCAGAGTCTTGGTTCCTAGGTTGTCTCTGGTCTGTGAACTGCAGTATGAATATGCCTGCTCCTTGTCAGTTCTTGCTGGTGTTGAGTAGAATCCGCTCACTTGCCGTGTCTAGTGCCTTTGTCCCGGACTCTGTTATTGTAGGTATAGTGGCTATGGCCACTTCCGCTGCTGCTGCCACTTCCGCTGCTGCCACTGCAGCCACGGCTGTTGGCAAGTGCTCAGATCTGTCTCGTTGCCTGGATTTTCCCTCTCTGGCCTAACTCTCTGTATTGTGATGGCACACTTGGTTTGATTCTCTGGCTTAGGAATGTTCACTGGAACACTAAAACTCTTTCTACGGGAGAGCTTGTTTAGCCTTCAGCTTCTCCACCACCCTCTTCCCGGAACTTTCCGTGAGTGCATTTCTTGTCAAACATTGTTAACTTCTCCCTCTTTTTCTCCCATTTTCCCTCCCCACCAATCTCCACCCCCCAGTTTAAAAGTGCATTTCCAACATATTATCTTGTGAATAGAGCTGCTGCATTGATTTACCCTTTATCCATTTTCTCACCATTTTGTTGTTTCCCTTCTCTTCCCTAATTCAGATAAACATATATGCAATTCACAGGATAACAAAATCAAATACGGTGACAACCATGTTAAACAAAATTGATAAACCAAAATGAAAGAAAAAAAGAAATAACTTCACATAGTACATTGAAAACAACAACAAGAAAAACCTCTTTTTTCTATATCTTGGGGTTCGTTTCTCTTAGCATCATCTTATATGGTCATATGTTCATTGGTATTGAGCTATTATGATCTTCTGCTAGAACTATCCTAGATATATACTATTTATTACAAATGAGGGAAACCATGAATTCTTTCTTTGGGCCTTGCTTACTTTACTTAAAACGATTTTTTTCCTTACAAATGGACATTTTAGTACGTCTTTTGGTGGATATCTGTGTTTTCTTTTAAGTGTATACAAGGGTTTGTTTGCTGGTTCTAGGGTGAGCATCTATTAGCATGTTGAACACCAAAACCAGATATGGCTATTATCATTTTTGTAACATTTACTATTTTGGTTTATATATAGTGGTAGCTTATTGACTAAGATAGTTGAGTTCTCTTCATGTTTGCAGTAAATTATATATCGCCTTTTGGAAAATGACTAAGCCTTATTTCTTGGCATGACTTTCTTATGCTACTTAAATCTTATAAATATTCTGTTTAGAAATATTCTTCATGATTTTCTCCTATTCCTAAGTGTGAGACCATACAAACAAATATACACAAAACTAGAAATAAATATTTAATAAAATTTAATCATAGAAGATTTTTCTGACAGGATTTTGCATATTATTTTTAATGCCAATATAACATTCTCTTTTTTGTCTGTGCTGATCCTGAGGCATGAATTCATGGCATAGGCACTGATCCTGAATGTTTTTGCTCAAGGGTAGCGCTCTACCCATTGAGCCACAACTTCACTTTGAGCTTTTTAGTCATTAATTGCAAATAAGAGTCTCATGGATTTTCCTGAAAGGGCTGTCATTGAATTGTGATCCTCAGATCTGAGCCTCTTGATTACTAGGATTACAGGTGTAAGCCACCAGTGCCCTTCTTTAAATATGTACATATGAAATTTTAGTACAATGAAGTAAAAATAAAATTGAAATATAGGAAGTATGTAAAATTCAGTAATCAATTGTGTTGAGTAAACATATGAAATAATTCAGGATCCAATTCCATACACAATTTATTCCCCCCAAAATTCATTCATGAGAAAAATAAATATTATTTTTTCATATTTAAATGTTTACAATTCAAATTTTTTTATTAGTTAAAACACTAACCACAAATGAGAATAAGTGGGAAACAGAACAACATACAACAAAGGGGTCCATTCGCTGCACTGGACATACATGAAAATGAACTAAGAAATGCAAAAACAGCGATGGGAAGGAAGGCAATGGGATGAGAGGGAAAGAGAAAACATTTTACACTAAGCAAAAGGAAAGAAAAGTAAACATAACCTGATGTGGAAGAAATAATTGTATTGTCAAAGCTCATAGAATTCACAAACTTTTTAGACCATGATAATGACAATTTGCCTTTTGAAGGTTAAAATGTGTTTGTGACTTTAACTAAGTATCACTATTCCACGACACTGTGAAATATGGGAAATTTATGTAATCACCTAATCTCAATTTAAAAAAAGAAAAGAAAAAAAAGAAAGTGAGAGAAGGGATGGGTTAGGAGCAACGGGTGGCAATGTTGTCAGACACCTTGTACTCATATAATGTTTTATAGACTGGGAACTTCTTTGTACAACTACTTTTAGATAATAATAAAATAAAATAAAGATGATTAACTGACTAGCTAAAATGAAAAAAACAATAACCACAAATGGAGATAGATACTTTTATACTATCGCTTGTCAATTTTTCTTTTCCAACCAAACAGCATCATGGTCTGAGGTTCATTCACTTTGGACAAAGCTACAGTATGTTTAGTAACTCTTTCAAAATTTCAGGGATAAAGGAGCTAATTATCTGAAGAAAAGTGCTGATTTCCTACCACTTTCAAAAATAATAAATGTGTTTACATTCTAGTAGCTCATTAGTATAATTCGAAATACAGAATATGCACAATTCAGGCAAAAGCATCCAGTAAAGTTTACTTGTACTTTTAAAAAGTAAAAATTTTAAAGGTTGATTTTAGGCAACAAATTTAATTTCCCAGAACATCATAATGTAAAAATGGATTTTCTGACACAGAGGAGGAGCAGAATTTGAAGGTTTGCAATTTATGCTGTAGGCAGAAATGCTGAAATGAAAGGGCAGTTAAATCAACTCTTTTCACAATAAACAGATTAAATGGTATTGGCAAAAGATGTATATTTTTGATTCCTTGATTCTTTGATATAAAATAGCTTCATATTTAGATGAAAATGGCTAAGAATACAAGATTTAATATGAGATAATGTCATACTTCATGTCATCCTTCATCACCTAACTTGGTCTGCCCACTAGAAATCATTCCAAATCAATCTATCAGAGGCTTATCTCTCAATGATCATAATAAAGTATTTGATATTTGGCCAAATAAACATATTTTATATCAATTGTAGTATAAAAAGCAAGATGTAACTGATTTTTTGTTCTGTTTTGTGGTCCTTGTCATTGAAAGATGAGAAGTGGAGCTGATGGATAATGAGCTACAGGAGGATATTTAGATTGCCTTGTTCAGTCTTTCTCTTAAATCATGGGCTTGTGGTATATCATTTTCTTGGTATATCAGTTTCCTTGCTCATAAACCCAAGATAATAGCAGTGTAATAGTAAATATCTTGTTTCATTTTGTGGGTAGAATGAAATGAAATAACCCATTCAAAGTCCTTACCAAAATGCTTAAGCACCTGGTAAGCATATAGTTATGATACTATGCTCAATATTGTAGCTATGGTAATTTTCCTAGACTTTTCAAATATTTCTAACTTGACATTAGGAAAGGCAGAGAGCTCTTACATATCGAATAGAACAGTGTTCACAAACTTTAAGGTGCCTCAGAAATCCTGGAATGTTTGAAAACACAAGCTTTTCTGTTCTGCTGGGCTCTACCCTGTATTCATGATTCATTAGATTTAGGATGGTGCCCTCAAATTTGCATTTGAAACTTTGTTGGATGCAATCAAAATTTGTGTCAAACTCAACAATTGAAAGTTCATAGATGTCTCATAGATTTTTTAATATTAAAAGAACAATACTGATACATTAAACATGTATACATTTTCATTGTCATGACAATACTATATGAACTGGGTGCCAGTGACTCATGCTTATAATTTTAGATACTCAGTAAACTAAGATCTGAAGATTGTGATTCAAAGCCAGCCAGAAATGGAGCTGTGCCTCAAGTGGTACAACACTAGCCTTGAACCAAAAAGGTAGAGAGATTCCATACAGACCTTGAGTTTAAGCCCCAGGACAAGCATAAAAATTGCTGTATATTCAATATTGGAATTTAGTGGACAGTCACCAAAGTATTACATGTTTTGCTTCCAAAATAAATACCTCCCTAAAGCTTTGTTTTTCATTCACTCATTGGATGAAAATAA
Organism: Dipodomys ordii; assembly: GCF_000151885.1. Classification (NCBI taxonomy): domain Eukaryota; kingdom Metazoa; phylum Chordata; class Mammalia; order Rodentia; family Heteromyidae; genus Dipodomys; species Dipodomys ordii. The sequence goes on from NW_012267304.1 coordinate 8,117,260, forward strand.
TCTAAAGATTATTGTAATTATGTTGTTTTATTTGAGGTGTTTGATTATATCATATTGGCATAAAACTGGCATATTTAACTGTCTATGTAATTCTGCTAATAGATTTAATATAATCAAAATCACTGAACCACATGCATAATAATGGAAAATTAGAACAATTAATTTGAAGAGCAGTCATTTGATCTAAGTAAGTGGTATTTTCTAGCGTGATAATATATAAATATACCTTTTGGTAGATGCTCACATTGTCTTTGATAATAATCTTAAGCCTGCTAACTTGTTTTGTGTTGTTTGTAGGGCCTGAATTCTGGGCCTGGGGGCTGTCCCTCAGCTCTTGATTTCAAGGCTAGCGCTGTACCACTTGAGCCATAGTGCCACTTCCAACTTTTTCTGCTTATGTGGTGCTGAGGAATCAAATCCAGGGCTTCATGATGCAAGGCAAGCATTCTACAACTGAGCCACCTTCTCAACCCCGCTTGCCAATTTTGTATTTATATATTGATGCTTCCTTAACCTGTGTGGGACTCTTGTTTAACCTATGATCAGTTTCATGAACATTTAGTTCAAGTTATGTATACCTTCACAATGATTTTTTTGTTTCACTTTTATTAATAAGATTTTTTATTGTGAAAATACTGTACAGAGGGGTTACAATTACATGAGCAAGGTAATGAGTACATTTCTTATCAAGCATTGTGGTCTCCTCCTTTGCTTTTCCCTTACCGTCCTGCCCTCCCATCTTCCTCCTTCCCCGCCTACGCCCCAGCCAAAGTTGTAAAGTTCGTTTTTCAACACAACATCTTGTACATCTCATTGTTTCAATGGGTCCACCTGTATCCCTATTTAAACAATTTGTTTTTCCCTTTCCTCTACAAATTATACCAACATCATATACAGTGAAAACAGGGGTTATACCGTGGGGGAGGGACATACAAAGCAACAAAGAAATCATCTTATAAATATATTAGAAACAATAGGAAGAAAGAAAAAACATTTGAGTCATTATCCTGGGGTTCATTTCACCTAACATCAACTTTCTGACCGTTTCTGCTTGTCTCACATACATACTAATTGCAAATAAGGGAAACCATGGGACTTATGTTTCTTTGGGCCTGGCTTATTTTACTTAATATATATTTTTCCAAGTTTGACATTTTCCAAGAATGACATTGGGGCAATGTCATTCTTTCTGATGGAGGCATAGAATTCCATTGTGTATATATACCACATTTTCTTGATCCATTCATCTACTGAGGGGCATCTGGGTTGGTTCCATTATCTTACCAATGGTAAACAATGCTGCAATAAACATAGTCGTGCTGGTAGCTTTAGTATGTCCTTGTTTGTGATCATTTGGATAAATGTCCAAAAGTGGGACTGCTTGGTCATAGGAGAGCTCTATGTGGAGTCTTTTGAGGAACCTCCATACTACTTTCCAAAGTGGTTGAACAAGTTTACACTCCCACCAACAATGAAGTAAGGTTCCCTTCTGTCCACACCCCCCCCAACATCTGTTGTTATTAGAGTTCTTGATTATAGCCATTCTAATTGGGGTGAGGTGGTATCTCAGTGTTGTTTTGATTTGCATTTCTTTTATGGCTAGGGAGGTTGAGCATTTCTTCATGCGTCTATTAGCCATCCTTCTTTCCTCTTCAGAGAAGTTTCTCTTTAAGTCTTTAGCCCACTTATTTATTGGAAAGTTGTTTCTTTGAGGATTTGTTGTTGGGGGATTTAGTTTTTTGAGTTCCAAGAATATTTTAGACATGAGACCCTTGTCCATTGTATGGCTAGTGAAGATCTTCTTTCAGTCCCAGGGCTTGCTGTTGATCTTGCTAGCTATGTCCTTTGCCTTGAAGAAGCTTCGCAACTTCATGCAATCCCATTAGTCCAACCATTCTTTGATTTGTTGTGTTTCTTGGTCTCTATTAGGAAAATTTTGGCCTGTGACAAGGAGACCTAGGGTTTCTCATATTCCTTCCTGTAATGTTTTCAAGATTCTGCTTTGATTCAGAGGTCTTTGATCCATTTGGAGTTGATTCTGGTGCAGGGTGATACATAAGGATCTAGCTTTAGTTTTCTACAAGTGATTAACCAATTTTTCCAGCACCGTTTACTGAAGAAGCTGTATTAATTCCATTCTACTTTTTTAGTTCCCTCATTGAAGATTAGGTAACCATAGGTCTGTGGGTTCATTTCTGGATCTTTAGTTCTATTCCATTGGTCCTGAGGTCTGTTCTTGTGCCAGTACCAAGCTGTTTTGATTACTCTAGCTTTGTAGTAGAGTTTGAAATTTGGTATTGATATTCCTCCAGCACTGTTCTTTCTTCATTGTTTTTGCTATTCTGGGTCGTTTATTGTTCCATGTAAAATTTTGGATTGCCTCTTCTATTTCCTTGTAGAACGAGGTTAGAATATTGATAGCTATTGCATTGAATTTGTAGATAGCCTTGGGAAGTATTGCCATTTTCACGATGTTGTTCCTTTCAATCCAAGAGCATTGGAGGTTTTTCAACTTTCTAAATTCTGTTTTGATTTCCTTTTGCAGGTTTGTAAAATTTTCATCATAGGGGTCCTTCACTTCTTTGGTTAAGTTAATTCCTAGGTATTCTGTGCTCTTCTCATTGTTGGCATACAGAAAAGCCATCCTTCACAATGTTTTTGAGAAACAGAAACTCAGTATTTAATTTCCATTAAATATGTGCCTTTTATACTTCTGCATATTAATGTCAAAAGTATTCACTTAAAAAGTGAATGTACTACGAATGAAGAAATGAGTAAGAAGGCAAAAATTCGTACCATTATGAAACTATATAGAGTGTCAGAATTCTCTCCATATATTCCACACAAACCCTGCTTAAGATATTTCACTCTATATGTCAAAATGTGTCACAGACCTAGAAGATATTCTTCCTATGTATCCCTGTTCCTGCTCTGCCCTGACATATTTAAGATTGATAGAATAGGTTAAGAACAGATATGGTAATTAGCATTGATTTTCAAGTGCAAGAATGCCATTAGAAATTGTAAATGTGAAGCTTTATGTAACAATTTTGTGAATAAACATCGCAAGTATTCATGGCATGTTTACCATGTTAGGCAATATACACGTTTTATAAAGGTATATACCTTTTTAAAGTGTGTATACTTTGTTGTGGTAAAATGAAATGATACAAGAAGAAAATGAAAAAAGAGGAAGGAGGTGAAGAAGCAGGAGGACAAAATATGCATGAGACATTTTGTGTTCAGTACTTCATCAGATTCCTTCTATCAATTTCATGTTGCTTCTCCTTTGGATATGCTCTAGCAACAAATTTCTTCCACCTTTCCTCAGAAACATGCCTGTGTATGTAGAACATCCACACGTGTTGTTCTGAAGAAGATCTCTTTTCCCTGCACAGCCCCATTTATAGTTTTGGACCTTGATGAACTTTATAAAAGTTAAGTCACTTCTCATGTTAGTCATATACTGAAAATCAAGCTTATTTAATCCTAGACATCAGACTACACAGGACACATGCTCAAATACTTGGTCACACTCCTTCTTAACCTTAAATGTGAACTCTTGATCTAGAAGACAATGATGTTGGAGTAGATGAAATAAGGAAACCAGAAGTGACTAAAGCTGTCAGATTCATTTTATACCTCCTGTGATAGCCATGTTGTGGGGTCTTGCAAATAATTTGAGGATGCTTGAAAAAGATTAGCTTCCTGCTTGACTAAGCCTTGATTTGGGTAGGACTGTAAAGAGACCCTCATTTGTATCCACAGGTTGTAGAAGTTAGACTGAAGTGAAAAATGGGTTTGGATAAGATGATTCATAAATTTCCCAGGTGAGCTAATTTCTTTTATTTGATTCTATGATTACTTTACCTAATACCATCAATACTAAATTCAATAGTTTCTTGCCACCTGATTGATGCAAATAAAAGAAGTAGATGATGTCCAAAACTCATGTCCTTACGTTTCTAGTACAAAATGACCTTTAAAATGCTACTTGATCTTTGATGATTTTCTTTTTGATTCTGTTGCTCAAGGGTGAGCAGAGAAGAATGTGTCACATCATATCATTCTGTCTATATTTAAACATAAAGTCAGGTTGTTGAGAATATCCCATATATTTTCTGCTAATGTGAGAAATCACTTTCATCAGAAAACATTAAACTTTCACTGGGGATTCAGTGATGTAAACAAGTTGCAACCTTTTGTTCTTCTTGATTCAGACAGCTGTGCTAGCAACCAAATTATAGCCTAAGAGAAAGTACTTTTCAGCTGCATTACATTCCTAATGACACAGGGCAGAACTTTGTAAACCTATGGTGATTTGCTGAGGTTAGGCAGCCTTTAGAACTAACACTGAAAATTATGGGACAAAGGAAAACTGAGTTGCAATTTTTTATGGTCTATAATGCAGATAAAATTCACTCTTCCTATTCAAATGCAAGAACCCCCACAACTGCTCTAGGTTCTCTTCCCTTGCTTCTTCTCAAACATTTTACTTTCCAATTACCATGTCTCTCTCTATTGCATTAGCAATCTCTCATGTACAAATGGACTATTCTTGTAAGTACACTGATACAGTCTATTAACTTCTGGATTGCAACAACAAAACAAGTAAATCTCTTGACTCTATTTCATCTTTCAGCTCTAATCCTAATTCTTTGTTCCTTTTAACAGGAAAATAGATTGGTTTAGTCTCAACTTCCTTCCAGTTTGCCTTATTTTTCATTAGGAAATGTTTTATGGACATAGAATTCTGTAGTCAATAATATAGCATGTGTAACTATTACCATAAGCAACTAGGTAGACATGAGCAAGACTGAGGAAATGCTATGGGTTATAAAATTTTATTTCTTCCTAGAATTAGTACCATACAAGCCACATGGCTGACAACCTAGACAAGTGATTATAAGAACCATCTTAGATCCTGTTGATGGAGTGTACTCACCCCTTCAAGGTGGTGCATGTGTCATAAGAGTGTAATGACTTGCTCTGATGGACCAAACTGGAAAAGACCAAAAGGACATAATGTCAAAGCACCTGGGGTAACATTCTACAAAGCACAATAATATGACTTTGCACATCTAGGCAGTCACTACATAAACATCAAACCATTTAGGGGAGAAATTCCACAGGAAGGGCTTTACTTTTTTAGTACCCCCAGCATACTTCATAATAAAACTAACCCTGAACAAATTTTGGTACAGTCAGCCCTTAACTGAACTGTTTGCCTCATATTTCAAATATGTTTCTGCTTTGCTAACACATCACGTCTTGGGTATATTTCAACTCTGTGAATTTTTTGATATACCTGTACCACCATCTCATCTTTAGATGTTGAACTCAAATAACCAAAGAACATCTGGTACACTCCATCCACTGATAACATCACCATGTACCTATCACACAACTTATCAAAGCTTAATAATGAAATATTTTTCCTTACCTGAACAAACTTTCTCTATTTTTAAAGAAATTACACTGAAAGTGCATTCAATGGGCCGGTGAGTTAAAATAGAGCCTTGTGTTATAGAACTGGCTGGTCACAAACTTGGCATTGCTCTGTATAAATTTCTGAGTGCTGGGATTACAGACATATACTAACATTGCCCTGATTTTTGTATTAATATATATGTGCATTTCCTTCCCTCCTCCCTCCTTCTCTCTTCCTTCCTTCTCTCCTCTCTCCCTTCCTCCTTCCCTCACTTCCTCCTTCCCTCCCTCCCTTCCTTCTTCCTTCCTTCCTTCTTTCTTTCTTTCCTTCCTTCATTCCTTCTTCTGTCTCTTCTTTCCTCCCAGGAGTTGGCATCTTTCTATAGCTAGGCTTCCATAGGAGAATAATTGTAAAAAATCAAGATCCAGGCACTGAATATTTTCATTGCTTCAGAATTGTTGCTTTTGGGGTTTTCCTAGCTGACAAAACAAAGAAATATATGTATGAAAACTAACCCATGTATACACATATATGTATAAATATTTCTACATGTGACCATCTGTATTTATATTAAGCCAAAATAAAAAACATAATAATAAAAAACATATCTCCAGAAATGAGGGTTAATCTGCACATAAAGACAACAATATGGTCATACTTTTACCTAATATGATATAACTATACTAAGCACAACTGAGAATATAGTAATTCTTCCTAACCTAAAGTTCTAGCACTACCCAAATTTCAAACTCAGTCTCCTCTGCCATTCAAGGCAAACTCTTAGCTATGAAACCCTCTAAAATTCAAAAACCAAGTTATATACTTCCAATATAAAATGGTTCAGAATAAATATTCCCATTACTGAAGAGAATCGTGGAGGGATAAAAAAAAAGTTATGGGACCACAGCAAGACTGAGACTTAGTAAGGCAAACACGAAATCCTGTATCTCCATATTGTATATCTGGGCAAAAGTTAATATTATATAAACTTTATGTGCAGATTAACCCTCATTTCTGGAGATATGTTTTTTATTATTATGTTTTTTATTGTAAAAATAGTGTACAGAGGGGTTACAATTACATGAGTAAGGTAATGAGTATATTTCCTATCGAGCATTGTAACCTCCTCCTTTGTTTTTCCACTACCATCCCTTCCCTCCCCAAGTTCCCAGCATCCCCTCCCCCCCCAAGCCGTAAAGTTCATTTTCAACATAGTGTCTTGTACATCACATTGCTACAATGGGTAAACCTATATCCTTATTTCAGCATTTGGAGATATGGTTTGATGTTAAATTGACAAAGGAAATATTTTTTTCACAAGAGCAATTTTATCCATTTATGGTGATATTTGCAGTATTAGAATGTAGTTAGGTTGTGTGCATTTAAGTTAAACAAAGTCCAAAATAAAGTGGTCTTCTTAAGTTAATTGGCAAAGTCTACAATGGAAATTGTGACAAAGAAGAATACACATGAGCAAAAAGAAGACTGGCAATAGCCAGTTCAAATATAAGCATATAAGGTGAGTTTCAAAGGTTTTTAAAAGCATGATCCATTAACATATAGTTTTTCTTTTTCATGTAATATATATTTTCGTATGCTATGAATAGAAGAATTGGAATAAACGTTATTTCAAAAATGCCCTACTCTTAGAAATGTTCTCCATACCATTGGTCCCAAGGTCTGTCCTTGTGCCAGTACCAAGCTGTTTTGATTACTATGGCTTTATAGTAGAGTTTGAAATTTGGTATTGATATTCCTCCAGCAGTGTTCTCTCTGTTGAGGATCGTTTTTGCTATTCGGTGTCTTTCATTGTTCCATATGAATTTTTGGATTGCCTCTTGTATTTCCTTGAGGTTGGAATTTTGATAGATATCTCATTGAATCTGTAGATAGCCTTGGGAAGTATTGCCATTTTCACGATGTTAATCTTGCCAATCCAGGAGCATGGGAGTTTTGCCACTTTCTAAGTTCTGTTTTGATTTCGTTTTTCAAATTTGAAAACCCAGAAATGATCCCACAGACCTACAGCCATCTAATTTCAATAAGGAAGCTAAAAAAATAGAATGGAAGAAAGACAGCCTCTTCAATAAATGGTGCTGGCAAAATTGGTTAACTACTTGTAGAAAACTAAAGCTAGATCCTTATATATCACCATGCACCAGAATCAACTACAAAAGGATCAAAGACCTTGAACTAAAAGCAGACACTCAGAAAACATTGCAGGATGGAATAGGGAAACCTTAGGACTCCTTGGCACAGGCTGAAATTTTCTTAATAGAGACCCAGAATCACAACAAATCAAAGAAATGTTGGACAAATGGGATTGCATGAAATTGCAGTGCTTCTGCAATGGCCAAGGACATAGCTAGCAAGATCAATGGAAAGCCCACGGATTGGGAGAATATCGTCACTAGCCATACAACGGACAAGGATCTCATATCTAAAATGTGCTTGGAACTCAAAAAATTAAATCCCCAACAACAAATCCTCAAAGAAACAACTGCCCAATAAATACGTGGGCTAAAGACTTAAAGAGAAACTTCTCTGAAGAGGAAAGAAGATGGCCAATAGACACATGAAGAAATGCTCAACCTCCCTAGCAATAAAAGAAATGCAAGTTAGAATGGCTAAAATCAAGAACTCTAATAACAACAGATGCTGGAGGGGATGTGGACAGAAGGGAACCTTACTTCATTGTTGGTGGGAGTGTA